>NC_040044.1:4644976-4898272 GCF_003713205.1 Coffea eugenioides
CGACGCTGCATATGCGTTGGGAATCATTTACCTCTTTGTTGGTACCGACGAGTTCAAGCGCAGAGGCATGGGACTGCTCAGCGGGTTGCAGAAATCCAGATTTCTGCAAGGGGCATGGAAACTTTGTCGTGAAAATTTGCGAGCGCTGGTGAGGATGATATGGGTCAAGAATCCTGTGTTTCTAAACCCAGCGCCCATTTGTTGTGCCATGACACACGAGAGGAAAACATCTTCATGGCCTATGGATGCCGATGACGTGGAGGAGATTACATGTGAAGGCTGCGCTTGCGATGAAGAAATTGCAGCAATTTGTGCCGCCCTACCCAACCGTTAGTGTATAACATACAATGTTCATAACTCCTTTTACTGAACAAATTTGTCACCAGCGTGTACCTATTTATTATGTTTTTTCACTGAATTGACCGCTACTTCGTACTCTCTTAATATTACTGGTTTGAGTCCGTAACAATAGCTTATGTTGGCCCTTGTATGTTCTGCAAAGTATGACTTTCTCGTGAAAGCCCAGCTGTTTATGGCTTTCCTGGAAATAGATAAGAACAGAGTACCCGTTTTGCCATAAATTAATATTTTTTTATCGGGTAAAAGTACAATACAATCGATTAATATTTAATTGACCAGCTCTTTATGGCTTTCCTCCATTATAAGAACAGAGTACCCATTTTTGCGTAAATAAAATTTTTCCTATGGCCTACAATAAAAAGCAAATCGATTTACGTTAATGTTTCTGAACTCTTTATGCCTTTCCTCCAGGCAACAACAGAGAATCCTTTTTGCTAACACTAAATTTATTTATCGGATAACCCTAAAAAAAATTAAACTGCAGTACAATATAAGAACAGCTTTTTATCGCTTCCCTTTACAATAAAATCGATTTACGTCAACAAATTTATTTATGGGCTTAAATGAAATGATACAAGTTCTTGCATAAAACGCCAGCTCTTTTTGGCTATCGTCCATAAATTATCTATTTTCTGATTTTTCCATAAGCTAATTGAGGGGAGGTTTCTGAAAGTATCCCTTATAATATATGTGTAATTAATATTCATAAATTATATAAATACATAATTACATTTGTTATTATGAATAGATTGTAATGTAACCCCTTGCGGGTTTGGCTTCCGCATAACCCGCTCCGGAATACACGCTCCAATACGGAATCGGGTCGACTTTCGTTTGACTAAATCGGGTAATGCCTCCCTGCACGCCCGTCCCCGCCTGATCAATTATCCCACAAAAAGCTTGTCTTTCTTTACCTTCTCATCCTTTCTCCTGTTAAGCCCATCAAATATTGCTTCCCTTGTTGTGTGAACACACTAAACGGCTTCGGTTTAAACTTCCCCCCCCTTCTGAAATTTCGAGCATTTCGAAATTTCAGAGGGGCGCCAAGGTCCAAATAAATCGGATTTTTCGCCTTCGCTTCCTCTGTTGTTCAAACTACTCAACACTCGAATCGCATCCCGAAGCAGGCATAGCCAGTAACATGGAGGTCTGTATGAGTCTTCCAGTTTATGCAGGCATGTGGGTCGACGTAGAAGCTCTCGCTGGTGAGTGTATGGATATCACGGAATATCTTAATGCCCAAAATTTGTTAAATTTGCTGGCACATAATGACAAGTGCTATGCTGCGATGGTTAGGGAATTCTATGCTAACTGTAGGGCAAATAAGCAGAAGTCTGTTCTGCGTTCAGTGGTTAGGAATGTACACATGGAATTGTCTACTGAGGTTTTGTGTTCAGAGTTTGGGTTGGTTGACAGTGGATACACGGTTGACTATAAACGGATTAGCGCAAAGAATGTAGATAAGGTTGCTGTCAAGGGGTACAATGACCTACAATTTCTTGGAGAGATTAGGCAAAATGGTGACAGAGTTATGAACATGGGGAAAAAAATTATGTTTTATGGGCCGTATATGAAAGTGTTGCCACGGCTGTTACATCTGATAATAACTCATAACATTTTACCCAAAGCCGGAAGTATCACTTCGGTTGGTGCATTAGAAAGAGTTATATTGTGGCATATGTTACACAAGCAACCCGTCAACATAGGCAATTTGATCATTGCAACAATGCTGAACAGGATTAGGAAGATTAGGAGCAGGGAGAATAAGATAACACATCTCCCTTTTGGTATGTTGCTGACCAGGCTCTTTAGGCGCTTTAATGTGCCATTCTTGGCTGACCATGTTGACAAAGGATTTTACGCCCAAAAAATGGGAGTATCGTACTTAAAAAAACTGGCATTCAAATCTGAAGATGGTGGTTGGATGTGGAAGAAATCCTATACCTCTTATGCTGTCAATGGTCCGACTGGGGACGCGAATACAAAAGTTTCAGAAATAAAAGAGATGGATAAGGGGGGGAAGTGTGCTGGGGTCGAGGTGAGGCCGGTTGTGGGGGAAAAGGCACACCTTGAAGATGTTGTCATACTATCTGAACAAACCACAAAAGGGGCAAGTGTATGTGACAATGTTATTGTACTGCTTTTTGTTTCTTCTTCTCGATGGCAACACAGGGGCATAACCCAATATTTGTATTAATAGGTTGTGGATAAAGTGACACAAATTTTACAACGGGTTGGTGCCAACGAAGTGATGGACAGGAGATTTGAGGAATTGCCATTTCTACGAGATGTAAGACATGCTCTTGCGCTCTCCTGTAATCTACTTTATATATGCTAATACCTTTATTGTCCAGTGCGTACCACAAGCCTCCGGCGTAGCACCTGATGAATTGAAAGAGGCCGTATGCTTTCATGTCAGACACCTCGTCCCGCAGATGTATGTTAAAATATCGGTACTGTCAATGGGAAACACTGATCTCGCTTTCATGCGATTATTGCACTCATGTCAATCATTGTTCACAGCTGTGTCAGTACACTAGATAGGCAGCATCTCTTTGATATTACAACAGAAGAACTGGAGCAAGTGATGCTTCTGGAGACATGTCTCAGTGACAGAGTAAGCTTTTTATGCGATTGCACAGCCGTACCTTGTTCACTAATGTCGCTAAAATTAATAACTCAATGTTGAGTGTTTGAATTTGTTCCATTCTGTGAAGGTTGTGACCCAGTACCTTCACTTACTGCAGAAAGAATATAAGCAATTTGTTTTCTTCAATCCTATGTTTTGGGTACGTAACGAAAATTATTGTATGTGCTGTTGTGCCTTGCAAAATGTGGACCTAATACTTGCTTCTCAATAACTTCGTTGTAGCTGAAATGCGTGTTAGACTATCCATGCATATCTCCCGCAACCAAAAAAACATTCGTTCAACAGACCAATGACGACTCCATGACAAATCCTGAAAAGGTAAACAATAGCTATCATTCTCGCCTTTACATTCTTATACAATATGAGTTGCAGCTAAGGCATGTTAGTGGAATTGGATTCAGCCTAACATGCCTTAGCTTTTAACACATTCAACATTGCTTGTTGTATGCGATTGCAGATTTTTTTCCCAATCGTTTATTCAAATCATTGGTTGCTCATGATTGCACATGTCAAGGACAAACAAGTGTACATTGTTGATTCTATGCACAATTACAAAACCTTCTACCAAGGTTTGATGCAATCTGTGGTGAGTAAACTTCAAAAGCGTACCTTAGCTTCATTTGCGTACAAGGTAACATATTTCTAACATTCGATACTTGCTGTATTTATTTCCTTTTTTAGGAATGGATTTTGATGGAAATTTTCCATGAAAATCACCCCTGGACCTTTATTGTTGTAAAACACAAACTAAAACAGACAGACGCGGCGAGTTGCGGGGTTTTCACTTTGAAGTTTGCGCAATGTTGGGCAAAGGGGTGTCGGCCACAATTTGTAAGTGCACAAATGGACAACCCCTTGTGGCAACATCACCTCTATTGCGTCTGACATTGTTTCTGAATGTATGTACAGATTGATGTTGTCATTGCTAGAAAATTTATTGCCTGGGAGATCGCTTTGGGGAAACTTGCGGACCCGTTCGCTTATGCTGCTTTCCTGATAGAAAACAAACAGGCACATGAGGCTGTAACCAGAGGAGATTTGCAAGATGATGCTACCAAGGATGTGGGGCATCAGGAAACAGGGAACGGTACATTTTGTCTCGCCTTTACTGTAATTTGTTCGTTGCATATGAAGGCAATATTAAATTTTAAATTCTTTAGGGCTGTAGCAAATTGTTGGTACGAAATTAATCATTGTTTAGACGAAACCATAAAAAGTGTATGTACCTCTGTGCCGATGCATCTCCTCGTGACCATCGCGGTCACAAATTGCTTTTCTACTCCACCTATGATATTATTGCAGGGCTGCTGCTCACAAATCGGGCTAATATATTCTGGAGCCCACAACTTTGCTTTACACTTTCCAATTCCGCTTCTTTGATTTTGCATTATGACATTTAAATTGGATCTAAAAAGCAAATCCGTGTGCTGAAATGCTGTATGCCTTCAATTTTTCCCCAGCCGAAGGTACAAGGGTGAAAACAAGCCCGCCAGAACTTGCGTCCGCCAATGATTCAAAGAAGAAGCTTCTTATTCTTGATTTGAATGGACTGCTTCTGGGCAGTCCATTTACAAGGATGACCAGAAATCGGGACTTTAACTTCAGACCACGTTGCTTTGAATTTTTGCAGGTCTGTCTGTCATATTTTGAGGTGGCTGTTTGGTCATCAAAGCTAAGGTATCCGCCAACCTATATTTGAATTGCTTCGTTAACTGCAACGTCCACAAGTTTTTCTGTTATGTTCTTAAATCAACACACCTGTGCTTTCTGCAGGCACAACATTCAACCAGTGTTGGAGAGGCTATCCGAAAAAATGAATGAACGTTTGGAGCAGAGACTGTTATTTGTTTGGGTGAGATGTCATTGACAAATTACTTCGATTGTGTGTAGTCAGTCCGTGTGTAAGACTTCTCATAAATGAAAGTCGGGAACAATCAATATTGCGCAGGATCAGTCGCGGTGCACTATGACACAAACCAGCCTTGGCGAAAATCCAGACAAAAAGGTGATGTTTAAGGACCTTCAACATGTGTGGGGAGAATATAAGTCGTACAACAGCTCTAACACGATATTAGTCGATGATTCTCCGTATAAATCCTTCCTTAATTCTGTAAGTGCACCATACCCGCTGATCGTTATGTTGTATATGTTCCGGTATGCACCTACAACATGATCAGGGCTAACTGTTTCCGTATTACTCATTCTTCAGCCGTACAATGCCATCTTCCCCACCTCTTATACATGTTACACTGTAGAAGACAATTATTTGGGTAAGACGCGGTTCGCGATGTTTTCAAATGTGGCTTTTGGTAGGTTTACACAGGGTGAAATATTGGGCTGACACAAAACTTATTTGCAGATCCTGAAGGAGATTTTGTACGACACCTGAAGAAATTGGCCAGTGCCGATAATGTACAAGATTTCATTCAGCGAAACCGTTTTGGACAATCAGCCGTAACAGAAGGCAGTGTGGAGTGGAACTTTTATGTTAATGTTGTCAGCAAGCTTGGACCGCAGAACACAGCAAAGCGAGTGACGCGCAAACGGGAAGCCCCAATCAGATATTATGCGGAGGTATCCATTGCATTCATGTTCACGAATATGTTCACAGTAGTTCAACACCTCGTTATGATAGCTAAAATTGCGTCTGCTCATATGCACAGACCAAGAAAAAAAGGAAAATTTGAAAGCACGAGGAAGATCATTGTTCACTGTACGGAAGCTTCTCCAAACCTTTGGAAGGCGAATACCTCTCTTCTGATGGGACACACAACCAAAGCTTTTGTGCTTTAGTGAGACATTGGGCCTGTTAAATTCTTATATGTTGGTACTACTTTCTTCCCTTACTTGTGTTTTTGTTTGCAAACGCCCGTCGCTGACTTTTTTTATACAAATTCTAAAAATGTCGAAGTTTGGAATGACGTATGTTGTCTTTGAGGTTCCGGAATGCACATGAGGAAAAATTATCAGATAATGCCTGTAATTGCTGTCAAATGCAGGATGCGTCAGCCATATACTCCTGCTACAAACGTTGGCATGTACTGAGTTTAGCCTGTTTTCATTGCAGATGGTTGTTGGCAACTTCTCGTCTAAACATTAAGGATCTAAATTTCACTCACTAAATCTGTCCGCCTAGTTAACCTCTCAGATACCTGCAATACTAACAGTGCGTCAGGGAGCAATGGTTGACATTAATTGAGCTAGGCTCCTTGCTTTGCGTCTGTACCAAAATAAAGTCCAGCAATGGAATCTGTTAACCAACACCAAGTCTGTATGAGTAATGTATTCCTTTACCTAACCCCTGGTTCAATATGTCATTGGATAGTGAAAATTAGCTGCTGGACTAGCAGCTTAAGATTGTCTCACTTTTGAATGGGGATGTCTAAGCTGCTGACAGGCTTGGAGAACTTACAATACTTTAGTGGGCCTGTATTCATGCATTCGTTGGACAAATTGGAATACGTTATTGAAGGGATGCACATGATGCAGGCACAGATGTTTCCCATCATGCTAATGGTTTGACGCAACAGGAAACATACCCAGCAGCTTGGACATACCCCTTGTTTTGGATGTGACTTCAGGCTGGAAGGTTGTCTTGCATGAAGAAAATGGTTCAGTCTATTATTGGAATATTGAAACAGGAGAAACTTCATGGGAAGTTCGTGGTTTGCCCAGATAATGCCTGTTTGTGTAGACAGTGCAAGCGATGCGCCGATAGGATAGAACGGTTTCAATTAGAAAATGTAATTGGCTGGATTCTATGATTCCTGCAGCAAATACTTCTATTATATTCTGGTTTGCGTATAACAGCAGAATGTATCACTTTCCCATAAAAGACCAGCTCTTTATGACCTCCCTCCATTATAAGAACAAAGCACCCATTTTTCCACCAATACATTTATTTATCGGATAAAATATATAAAAACTCGTTTTCCAATAATGGTTTTTCTCCATTATATAAACAGAGTACCCTTTTCCATAAAAAAAATTTATTTCTCGAAAAATAATAAAATAAATCAGTTCTCTAATAAAACACCAGCTCTTTATGGCTTTCCTCCATAAATTATCCAGTTTCCCATTTTTTCAAACGGTATTTCAGGGGAGGTTTGTGAAATTATCCTGTATAATATATATGTGTATATAATATTAATAAAGTATATAATTATAATTATATAAAATATTAGTTATGGGTGAAGAACTGAACAAGAGAATTACGGGTGAATTATGGGTGAAGAGAGGAAAAATATTAGTTATTGATGAATTATGGGTGAAGAACGGAAGAAAGCCCAGTTTTCTGATTTGTCAACTTCCTGGAAATCCCATAAAGTACATGACACAGGGCCACCGACAAAGCTTTGCAGTGCATTAAGAAATTTATTCTAGGATAGAGTGCGAATAATGAATTTTTGTATCACACAAAATTTAGTTGAAGGCGTTGTGTTATAAGAGTCAACCTCTTTATGCCTTTCTTCCTTCATACGGGCACCAGTACACAAGTTCCTCAAATACAAATTCATTTATCGAAAACCAGAAAAATAGACCCGTAGTTCATAAAACAGTAGCTCTTTAAGGCTTTCTTCCGTTAAACTGACACACTCCCCAACTTTGTCTCTCTATCTTGCCACCTTCATCCAACCTCAACTTTATTCATCTCCAACCTCCCGTGGATGTTCGCTTTCCGCATAATTTGATGACGGACAACGTTGGCATCATCCAGAAGCAAACACAGTGCTACTTTGCGCCGCTCCTGCTCCGAATTGTACTGCGCCGATAAATTTGTTACTATCTCCATCGTTCGCAACCAAAGCAAGCAAACACACTTACTGTTACAGCACACGACGCCATTCCTTTTTGCTTACCTGATTCCATTTCCAGCTTCCAATTCCACTTGATAACATATCCATGTACTTCAGCATCAATAACCCACAATCCCACCTGCATTACAAACCATAACCACAAATTTAGACACAACCATTGCTGAACTATGGAAAAAACTTCCAAAACTATGCAGGTGCAACTTACGCATTCCGTTGCTGTGGACATGTGGCTGCAGCTTTTATTTTGTACAGCCAAAGGCATGACGAATACTGCCCCTCCAAACCATAAGTCAGCGCTGCTTCCAACCTTTCAATCTGACGGCCATACAAGAAAAACATATGCAATTTTAAGTTTACTGCCACCAATTGTAAAGGTGATGGTCGTGTTCATGAAATGTTTGACAAACCGACTTAGTTTACCACTGTCTCCACGGAGCTGCGCCTATTCATATCCGTTTGCTCGTCTCCTCTCATTGAATCATAAATTAATACTTCTTCGCTTCCCATGTCCACCACACACATATACCAATGCTCATCGTGCCACATTGGCACGAATATCTGAAGCATAGCAGCGGTTAGTTAGTCATCATCATGGCATCTGTATCTATTCCATTTTGCTACATAACAGAGTAGCTGCTCGTACCTTCTCACACTTTTTTATATTACCTCCTACTTTACATTCCTGTAGATATGTACAGTACAGCTCGTCTGCTGATTTGTTGAACTCCAAAATCTCTTGCTACAACACGACAGTCAAATATGACATTTTAATATTAATGTACGTACTCACACCCCCCAACTTTGGCCGAACACTTGTACCTGAAACCAAGTTGGCATGAACCACCATCGCATTGAATGATCGTCAAGACGCCTTTGCTGCCTTGCTGTTTTCATCGCACAATAGCAATTGATTATCTGCACCAAACTCAACTCACATCACTTCGTCCTCCATGAAACAGTCCACACAACACCACCCAATTTCAATCCCTCAATTTACTCACATCACATGCCATGGGTTTTTCAGGAAGCAAGGACCCCATTGCATCCCGACTTGCTGTCTGCCCCTTAATTGACACCAGTACTTCCCTGTCATTACAACAGCGTACATTAATCTTTTCCCTATGTGTATTACAGTTTCATAATCTACAAACTTGATATCATCATTTTCAATCACTCGAGTTAAAACGGCCAGAGTAGGTTCGCTCTTCCTCACTAATACAACCAGCAATCACGGTTTCAATGACCCAATCGGTCCTTACGGTCATTCAGTTAGCCTAAGGCGGTTATGTACTCACCATAAGGGTCATTCAGTTATCATTGTACTTCCATTCTCAAACTTCTGGAATACTCACCTTTTATTCTATATGCAACCATGTTACCTACCCTTGCTTTTTATATAAGGTGGCATGATTGACAGCACACAAATTGTAAGTTTTATGCTCACTTGTAAACCAATTTTAACTGCTTCGAAGCTTTTCGTTCCTATGCCCTCTCCCCTATGGGGATAATCATACTACATATTCAGTCAACCTTATAATTGCAAATACTTTTCTGTCCCCTTTCCCATTGCAATTTCAAATAAAGGATAAAACAAAATAGAACTGTTGATTTAACAAATCCATGTTCCAGTACATACCCTTGCGACAGCTGAGTGTCAAACAAGAACTTCAGTATTTTTGCTCGTCCCTCACTCAATTTTTCCCCGATAGATGCCAGCCTCGTTTCCTGCTACCACAAAAATATGTCATCTTTCATTGTCTATAATTTCCCATACTTTAGTAATTCTGGAACGTTGGAATACTCACCTTTGCCAATAAAGCAACGATCTTCGTTTGACACTTGTTCATCACACTGCTATCCATCTGTACATAAAACTACAATTTATACTTTACTTTTCTAATGCTACAA
The DNA here is from genome assembly GCF_003713205.1 of Coffea eugenioides. Classification (NCBI taxonomy): domain Eukaryota; kingdom Viridiplantae; phylum Streptophyta; class Magnoliopsida; order Gentianales; family Rubiaceae; genus Coffea; species Coffea eugenioides. Next base: position 4,654,712 of record NC_040044.1, read on the forward strand.
ATACCTTGGCACAAACCGATGCATACCTTTATTCTTTTACCTTGCCTTCTGTTTTGTTTGTCTTCCCCCACAGGCTTCTCCGTATTGTCCATCCTTAGTCTCTTTCTACTCCTCCACTTTGTAATTTTCGATGCACTCTTTTCACCCATTACAGTACTATTCGTAGTCACTCTATCATTTTCACTCCTGCTTTTGGACCTAAAATCTGGCGTTGTAGGACTAAATTTATGTAACTCACTCCCTCTTTTAACATTACCGCGCCAATCGTCCTTCTGCCCACCCTCCACACCAAGTGCCCGGTTTGTTTTGCACACGTTCATCACACTTTCATACATGCTCCTCAGCCTTTCAAAACGACATTCAATCATTGCTTCCATTCTACCAATACTATCCTTCACATCTTTATTACCACATTCAATTTCAATCAGTCTTCTATCAATGTCTTCTCTACAGCTTATGTTATTGTAAAACTGCACATTGCCCTGTCACTACAACCCTTCAGTTTTGTACTACTAGTAACGTCACAAAATGCAGATTGCAATTTCAACAACAATTCACACGAAAGGATTTTACATTACCTGTTCCCCCTCAAATATGTGATTCCTCCTCAATATTCGCACGCTTTCATTAATCTCGTACCTTCCCCAAAATCTTAGCCTCGGCCCTCTCGGCTGGAACTTGCGAAACTCGTCCTCACCCTCGATATAGAATCGTTCCAGATAGTAAATCTGCACGGACAAAAACGCCTACCATCATTTACGGGTCTTTTCTATCAAAGTTTAATTTCATTATTCCAGCAATTCCTATCTCTAATACAAAATGGTGCGTCTTTCTTATACCATCAAGAAAAGTGCACATCCCGCTATTCCGTTGCCGTCTCTATCACGGATGCTCTTCACCAAATTGTCAAGTATGAATTCCGACCAGTTCAAATTTTCCATATTCTCCTCTGTAGCCACTACAGCCACCAGAGCCCGGCTCACTTTGTCATCCAAACTTGGTGCTAACAACCTACCAACAACAAACAATACGAACTTCACTTTGAATTCTAAGCCTTCGTTATGCAAACTACATATACTGTGCCTCAATTCCTCCACTACAATTTCACCGCTATTTATTCTGATATTCAATTCTCTTTCCAACTCTGTATCCATCTCTTGCCTTCGCTTTTCGCTTTCAATATCTTTCCCACGGCTGCTCAAACCAAGTACACATTCCACATCCTCGGCTGTCACCTGTAGACAGTACCCATGAACGTTCAGTGTCCTCCGATCTACATCAAAGTTATCCAGCAGCCACTTCAACATCTCTTCGTCAACCTCTACTCCCTTCACATTCAAAATTGACCCGAATCCAAACTCTCTGACAGCCTGCCGCTGCTCATCCGAGATCCAATCCACCATATTCTTCACGGAATGAGTTGAGTGGCTTACCATTGTTTCCGCCGTCCGACGAATGCCCTTCCTTTCACTGCTGCAACTTTTATAATTCGAAGGTGTTCCACTCTCATGCATCAGCGATACTACCATTGTTTCCGCCGTCCGACGAATGGCCTTCCGTTCACTGCTGCAACTTTTAAATTTCGAAGGTGTTCCACTCTCATGCATCGGCGATACTACATTTTCGCTTTCTCCTTCACTGTCCCACTGCATATCCGAAGCATCTATTTCCGCCGCCAGCTCCATAACAAATCCCTATCTTCTGCTATTCCTCCTGCTCAGCTTTTGGCGCTTTTTCCTTTCTAATACGCCTGCACTCTTTAGCTTATCCAGTAAGCTTCGCGCCTTTTTTCCATGCCCTACTTTCGCGTACAAACCCTCACTTTCCCGGTTGCTTCATTTCGGCCCCTCCACATTTCACATGCCCGGCTGGAGTCCCCTTCAACCCCCAATAGATCTTCCGGTTGCACGTCACAAAAGCCCTTTCCACGTGCCCGCCCAACACACTTCCCCTACCGTTTGTGGCCCAAAATGCTTGAATGTCTTTTCCATTAACTTTCCACACCTCTGTTTTGACATGTAAACATACCGCAGCAACATCCAGCGGTTAGTATCATATGCCACCATTTGATTTGGCATGCCACATGCTCCCAAGATCTCGAGATCAAGGTCTTTCAATGAGCTGTCACGTTGGGAACTTGTCCAACATGTTTATTGTTATTGTGGTGACTCACTGATGTCTGTGTAACTTGGTTTCAGACTTTTTTTATCATTGTAAACACGTGCCAGTGACCGATAAAGACATGGAACATTTTTTTTTAGTGTCTTTTCTCATTTTCCAATTAACAAATCTAATCAAGCATATATGAGTGAGGTTCGGAGGTTCGCGCTTACTCGAGCCTCCTAAGTCCTATATTTATATAATTTTCTATATTTACTATTGTTTAGAATGCCTATTGTGTGTGTATATATATATATAAACAATTACTTAAACTCAATTTAGCTCAATTAAATCGGATTCGTTGCACCTCTATTGGTTTTACATGAATATCGAATCAGACTCGAATTGAAGTCTTAAAGGCATGGCCAAGCTCGGACTCAACTCACATATTTTAGCTTGAGTCAATCTCAATTTGTTTCGGTTTTGTTTAGACGCCTTTTCGTTCACCAAAGACGAACACAAAAGGTTAAAATAGAGGAAAATGTGCAGGCCGTTCTTCATTTATCGTACGTCATATTAAATGTTCCCAAAGGAGAGCGACAAGACGGTTGACGTGCCGTTGGATTCATTTATTAGCTTCATTCAATTCCGAACCATTTAATAAATTCCTAGTTATTTTTTACATCTCATTTGTCAGACTACTCTCTGCTGACTTCACATGGTTGGGCACTTAACCCTCAATAAATTAATTCTCACTAGTCGTGCTTATATGTATATATATGTACGGTGTACCCTTCCTCTCTTCATCCAGTGGTGGGAATATTCAATATTGCAACAAACCGGCAAATATTGTGATAAGAATTGATTTCAAATCGTGATAGAATATTACTTTTTCTTTGGACTTTATTTGTTCGGTATAACACGCAATAACTTTGGATAAATATTATTTAGGATAAGATGAAATTTGTTTGTCTTAGATTCTTGTACAAAATAAAACAAACCCTCCTGAACTAAGGAGTGATTTTTGAGAGAATTCAAAATAGTAGGAAAGTAATTTTCTGCCACAAATCACTCTCTACTTGACCTCTTTATATAGAAAAGATTGTTTAAGAAATAAATGAACTTAATAAATACTTATATGAATAGATTCAATGTATTGTATACAAATTCTTATATTCTAATTCATGCATCACATGATTCTATGATTAAATACATGAATCTATTCTTACATTTAAGGATCCCTACGTACATGAATATATTCATGAATGAATATACATTTATCATAATGGATATACATCTTAGAATCATTTGATTCGTAATACAATACATGTATGTACATCATACAAATTTTGAAAATTTCCAACAATCCAAATGTTATATTTTGTCAAAATAGGAATGCAATTCAATATTTGTTAAAAAGCAAATTTTGATTTTTCCAATTCAAATTGTTATATTAAAAAAAATTATGTATCCAACTGTTGTAAAGCTGTTTTTAATAGATATTATAGTCACGAATATGTGAATGTGAGAAACAATAAGAATTTAACTTAAGCACGTGGCCTGGACTAAAAGGGGGTCTAATGTATACTTATCAGCCAGTATTCAAGAGACACACTAATATGTGTTTAACTAATAGAAAAAAAATAGTTGTAACATATTTTGAGTATATTTATTGAAATCATTTTCAAAAAAAATTAGTTTTATATTTTCGCAAAGCATTTGTAAAAAATTTATTAAAGTAAAAGTTATAAAAAAAGCAGTTATTTGGTAGTTGTTCATAACCATAAAAGGTCGTTGCTAATTAAAATTAAAATTTACTAAATGAGTTGAAAAATAGAATATTAAAAAATACATAACACTTGGTAAGAAATTATAGTGGTAGTGGGTAGTTATTAAAGATTGATAGATTTTTTATTTATACCAAAAGGCCCCTCATCGTCAAGGATAGTTTAGAAAATATATAAAGTAACTGATTTTTATTTACCCCAACCCCCTTCCTCTCTCTCTCTTAAACTTTCAAAAACTGCTAGTTGTTCTTTGGATTCCGTTGGAAATTCTTTAGAACCTAATTCTATTAGAAAAAGGGGGTTATGAACAATGAGTGCTTGTGCTGCTAACGCCAGATCCTTAAAAGGAGGAAGGTGCATTGAACTACAACTAAATTAGTCCAATCAAATCTATATTGTTCTCGCGTAATTTGCCTGTACTTGGACTTTTGTAAACAGCATTTACAGGATACTAATTAACAATAACAGGCTTTTGATTGTACACACCAAATTTTTTATTGTTGTTTTTACCTTTTAGATTTTAACAAAGCCTCGTATAAGATTAATTCAACGTTTATATTATTGTCTAAGGCATGCGATATTGACCTCAACAAAACTGAGCCTTGAAGACCATGCTTAAACCTAAATTGATTAATGTTAAACAAAAAGAAAAGGAGACTAGTATTCTCAGATAAAAGTTTTTATCAAACAAGCCTGTAGAATCATCAAAAAACTCCACTTCCATGTTTTCCATGGAAACTCTGTATCTGTATCTGCCTCTTCTGATCTTAGCCCTTCAGATTTTGACCAACCGAATCCTTCACAAGATTCAAAATCTTCCACCATCCCCTTTTCCAGCCCTGCCATTTCTTGGCCATCTCTATTTACTCAAGAAACCTTTCCATAAATCTTTATCAGCGCTCTCTAGCCGCTATGGTCCAGTTCTTTCCCTCAGGCTAGGCTGTATCCCGGTTGTTCTCGTCTCATCTCCATTGGCAGCTGAAGAATGCTTAGCCAAAAATGATATCATTTTTGCAAATCGTCCCAACTTTCTCAATGGGAAATACTTTGGCTACAATTATACCAGCCTCCCCTGGTCCTCCTACGGTGAACATTGGAGGAACCTCCGCAAGATTTCATCTCTTGAAGTTTTGTCATCCCACAAACTACAGTTGTTGTCAGCTATTCGTGCTGATGAGGTCTTGTCTTTGATTCGGAAGCTGTTTCGAGTTTCCGTGGAAGATCCTGGTCAATTCGCTGATATGTGATCAGCTTGCTTTGATCTCACATTCAATGTTATGACTAGGATGATTACTGGAAATAGGTACTATGGAGAAAATATAGAGAACTCAGAAGAGGCTAGAATTTTCCATGAGATAACTTCTGAGGCAGCAAAGGTGAATCCCAAGGCCAATGTTCTTGATTTCTTGCCCTTCATGCGGTGGTTTGGATTGAGAGACGTGGTGGAAAAGATGAGTGAAATACAGGAGAGAAGAGACAAGTTTATGCAGAACGTAATTGATGAACATCGTGCTCGTGCTGGTGCTTCAGGAGAGAAGAGAACCATGATCGGAGCTTTATTGGATTTGCATGAAAAGGAACCTGAGTACTACAGTGAGGAAACTATAAGAAACCTCATGTTGGTAAGTAGTAATCCAGATCCAGTAGTTTTTCTTTCCCGTTTTCTTTATCTGGAATCTAATTTTCATTGGCCGTCAGTTTTCTACACTTCAATTGATCGTTCTGTTACAGTTTTTACTAGTAGCTGCAGTAGGATTTCAGTAGGGAAGGCAAAAAATGAGTTGCAAACATGGTAGAAACTGATTGAACAAATTGTTGGCTCTTAGTGGAAAAGTCAGTTGGAAAGGCGAAGGAATAGTTGTGCTCTACAGGGCTCTCTAGCCTCATTAGCACTCTTCTGAAGTGTGCAAAAACTATTTGCTGCATAAGTATGGTCCCTACCTAATTTTCTGCTCGCCATTCCTAACATTATTTGAAACGAAAACTTAAACAGGTACTACTACAAGCAGGATCAGATACAACTGCCAGTACAATGGAGTGGGCAATGGCATACTTGCTGGACAATCCAGAGGTTTTAAAGAAGGCACAGGCTGAAATTGACCAAGAAGTGGGACAAGGGCGTTTCATTGCTGAATGTGATCTGCCTCAACTTCCTTACCTCCGCTGCATAATAAATGAGACCCTGCGTTTGCAGCCTGTAACGCCACTTCTGATGCCTCACAAAGCTTCCCAAGATTGCATCGTTGGAGGCTATCGAGTTCCACGCGGAACCGTTCTGTTTGTGAATGCTTGGGACATACAACATAATTCCAGGTACTGGGATGATCCTGAGAAGTTCATGCCTCAGAGATTTGAAGCATGGGTCGGAGGAAAAGAGGAGTTCAAGTTTATTCCCTTTGGCTCGGGGAGAAGAGGCTGTCCTGGAAATAACTTGGCAATCCATGTTCTTGGATTGGCTTTGGGATCATTACTCCAGAGCTTCAACTGGGAAACCAGGGATGGTAAGAAGATGGACATGAGTGAAGGAATAGGAGTTCCTGTGCACAGGGTTCAGCCTTTGGTGGCTAAATGTTGTCCACGGCCAAACATGTTGAAACTTCTCTCCCAAATTTCAACCAAGTCCGCATGCTTGCACTGATGCATGTACCACAAGCTATTGGCCAGCACTATGATTTATCCCAAAAAAAAAAGGGTTCCTATGATCTATTGGCCAGCACAGATGACAAATGAAAGATGTTCATAGAATTTAGGAATACTAATTATATTTACTAGACAAACTTGTTCAATACTTGATATACATTTAATTGGGCTCTGTCACTGACTTTCAACCCGCTACTCTGCATAGAATTACCCAATCTCTTATAGAGTTTTCAAATTTTAGCCCAACACTCTACATAGATCAGTCCAAATAAAAACTAAGTTATGACCATCCTCAAGAATAGCCCAAGGGAGGGGGAGAGAGCTTATGCCCAATGGGCTGCTGAAATTTGTTGTGTTTGGAGAATATTTATTTGGAGGGAGAGACTTTCACACGCATATACACTTTAGAGTAAATTTAAATGTTTATAATTTCTTTCAGGGTACAAAAAGATTTACTACTTATAAAGAATATAACTGTAAACTTTGAAAATATTAACAGAAAAATAGAACTTGGGTGCGGTGTCCCTCCTCGTCTCCCATAATTCTGTCCTTGTATTTGAATGGGAGGTTATGTGGAGAATTTCGTAAAATAATTACAGTAACATTTTTTCGTCTGTGATAAACTATATTTTATTTGGAATAAAAATTTAGAATAATAAATTTAATACTTTTTCATAATGTAACGTTTGTGATAATTAAAAAAACTTATTTGTAATGCAAATAAAATTATTATTATTTTTCCAATTATCACGCATGCAAGCACAGATTCGCGGTGGACTGGAAACAAGCCGAGTGCTGGGCGCTGGCTCGCAAATTCCAGTGCAACATCACTACACTGCGCACTAGTACAGTGGATGATGCAAAGCAGGCTGAAGAAGTCAAAAAGATGATGGGTGAGTGAGAAGGGCAATAAACAGCCCCGTCATGCATGGATGGATGGTGCAAATGATTTTGACCATTTGAGAATGAGGAGGTGCATGCTTTACATTTGTGATGCTACTGTTTCCATACATTTTCTTACATTTGTGATGCTACTACATTAAAGACATTTTATACTGGGACAAGATAAGCTCGATTGTTGCAATTGCTTTTTGCTGGGAAGTACAGTACTATTTTGCTGAGAGTCTGGATCAGGGTCTCACAAGCAACTTTTTTGACCCGTTTAAATCAGTTCTTACAATTTTTTGGTGTAAAATTTGAGTGCAAATTTGAATTTGTGAAATCATACAATTAAGTTGGTGATTACATCAAAACTGTGCGAATTCATACCAAATACAATATAGTAATTATACAAATCGATTTGAAGTTAGCTTGTGAGAATCCTGACCCGCAACTTCCAGCTTTCTGTTCGGTCCAAGTCAAGAAGCCGCGTAGAGCTTCAAAAAGTCGTTTTCCTCTGTTTCTTTCTTGCGCTGTTGCCAATTCTTCAGAGAAACAGAGAAATTCCCTTGCTTCAATAATCTTGTCGGTATTCTTTATTCTTTGATTTGGGTCCATCGGTTCAATGGAATCAAAATGGAGTGCCAATCTTTTTATCCAGTTTCTGTCAATTGGTACAGGCAAACAGGAATCAAGAATTTCCCTATTTGGATGAACATTTCTAGTCTAAGATCAAGCTACCATCCATTTGTATGCTTCATCTGCATCAGATCGAATATGGGGCAACACCACATTATCTGAACACTACTGATATTTTGCTGTCCCCTCAAAATTAAAAATAGGAGTCTTTGGTATGTGGTTAACTAAGAACTCTTCTATTTGCTAAAAAACAAAAAAAAAAAAGGTTATATAAGAATTCTGAATTTTCATTATTTCATTACGAATTCTAATTTAATTGGCATGTCTATTTTTGTTCTCTGTTCTCTCATTGAATACGCAGCAGATAGTTCCATTCCAGAACAAAAGGTATCCAATTCCCCATTTACTTCTTTCTCCCTTCCTAACCATCCATTTTGGAAAAAGGGGAAAAAAAACCTTTTAAGTTCAGATTTATTTTGGCAAGGGAATTGCGGGTGCATGGTGAACCGACCACTGTAAACGTGCTACATTCCTTCTTAATTGCCACACAATTAGGTTGAAGTTACAAGCATAATAATATTCGGTATTAAGCAGGGGGTGAAAAATCGAATCATGCTGGATTACCATCATAACATACTTCTAATCTTTTAATAAATACCCCGCAATCCACATGTGTAAGTATACATTCACTGTTACTTGATAGGGTGGGGATTTAGCAAATCTAATCTCAACTCACAAATTATATAGATTTTCAGCTTTCGGGTTCGTATTAAAAGGGTCAATCTCGACTCACATCATTATATGAGTTTCAAATTCAAATTCGGTTTGGCCCAAATTTATAATTATATATAATATATATTTTATAAATATGAATATATTTATATTTATATATAAATTATTAACATTTTATTTTGCAATACGTATAATTATAAATTATAGATAGTATTCTACTTCCTCCATCCCATTTTATATGTCATGATCAACTTTGCACATAGTTTAAGAAAAAAAAATTGTGACTAAGACACATAAGCTACTAAAAATTGTCTTTTCATTATTACCCTTCGATTAAACTTCAAAATTTTGCAAGTTTAGTTTGAAATTTTAAAAGAGGCACAACTACCTGAACACAAAGATAATTTGTAGCATGATTTATCAAGAGAATATGACTTAAATGCTTTACCTTGGGACTTGTATTAAGTGTACAATAGAAAAGTTGGATTTCATTTATTTCCATTTTAAATCATGATAAGTAGTTTGGGACACACCAAAATAGAAAACATGACATATAAAATAGGACGAAGGAAGTATATATTTTACATATATAAATTATACTCATATATGGACCGAATTTTAATCGGGTTTGAGTCTAGTATGATTCAATCTTGATTCACAATTAATTTAGACCTACTATTTAAGATAAAACTCTGTCCGATTCAATTAAAACTTAAATTCAATGAACTTTTTTTTCCGGTCGAATGGGTCAAACTTGAGTTAACTCTATTCCATTAACCGTCCTATTTCTTGACTACTTGTACACTTCTGGCTATAGTTCAAATTTGATTTGGGTGATGAAGTGACCCAATGTAAATCAAGGTTAAGATTTGAGTCATAACGTGACTTAGGGACTTAACTCTGGTCATCCAAATCTTGTTTTGCATGTCATGTCATAATGTTTTGCACAAGTGGCCGTAGATCTGTAGATGTCAAAGTGTCTACACCTACTAAAGTAATACTCCCTCCCTCTTTTTATAACTGACGTTTAAGGAATTTGCTCTAATATACTTTTATCTGTCATTTTATTATCCCCATACAGTATTAATTATTTTTTCACAATTTTACCCTTTTATCTCTCTTTTCCAATACAGGGTTCTTAATTATTACTTCTAGTAATTATTGCTTCTCTCTTTGTAACAACCCTAGTAATTATCTGCCCCTCCGTATTCTTTCTGCTTTTAGCCTAGTAAAATAGCACCATTTAATACTCTAGTGAGAAAAAATATTGGTGAATTGGATAATTAATGAGGGTATAAAAGGAAAGTAGTGTACAGATTTAAGCAATGAAAAACTTTTCTTAATTGGTGTGTAAAACCTTAAACGTGAGTTATAAACAAAAGGGAGGAAGTACCACTTTAGCACCGAGGGACTAGGCTGCTGTTTAATCCTATGTGTCATAATTTGATTGGCTGAAATCATACTTTTGAACATCGCCACACCACATAAGTAGACAGACATCGTATCAGATCCCCATCTCCAAAACAAATCCTATATATTTCACGAAACAACAACGTTGCTAGCACGAGAACGGCACAAGCACTGGACGAATCTAACTAATCCTCCGACAGCCAACACCAACCACCGCCACCGTCGGAGATCACCTTAATCTCCGCCAGCAGAGTTAATAATACGATGGGCTCAGCTCCACCTGAAGACCCAACACCTTCAAAAGACGAAGAAGCCTGCCATCTTCTATCCTCCTCCTCTCTACCCTCACCTTCACCGTCGCCGTTAGTTGACGCCAGCTTAAGAAAATGTCTACAAGAACAAGAAGAAGAAGAAGTGGCATACGAATCCCGAGATAAAATTTTGGTCGTGGATATTGAATCAGACGGTGCAGATTACTCAACAGTGCCACCTTTCTCGTTCAAGAAATTATGGTTATTTACCGGTCCGGGTTTTCTAATGAGTATAGCGTTTCTAGATCCGGGTAATTTAGAAGGGGATTTACAAGCGGGTGCAATTGCGGGTTATTCTTTATTATGGTTGTTAATGTGGGCCACGGCAATGGGCCTACTGATACAGCTTTTGTCGGCGAGGATTGGTGTGGCGACCGGGAAACACTTGGCTGAGCTTTGCCGGGAAGAGTATCCGAATTGGGCTCGGATTTTGCTTTGGTTCATGGCGGAGGTAGCTTTAATTGGAGCTGATATTCAGGAGGTTATTGGGAGTGCTATTGCTATTCAGATTCTTAGCCGGGGAGTTTTGCCCTTGTGGGCGGGCGTTTTGATTACTGCCTCTGACTGGTACTTTCCTTAACCAAAAAAAAAAAAAAGATTTTTTTGGGTGTTATTGCTGGTGGTTTTTTTTTAATTGAATTTACTTGGTTTTGATGGTATTCTGAGTTTAATGACTGCTTCTGGTTGGTAAATCTGAAAAATTTTTGATATATATATATATATATATATATATATATATTGTGTTTTTCTAGTTGAATTTTCTGAAATTTGGAAGTTTGTTCAGCTAGGATTGTTTAAGTGATGCTTACACATTTTTTTTTCTTTTTTGTGATAAGTAAATTAGTATTGCTTGGGAAAATGATGCTTAAAAACGGTCTGTTTTAAGATCTTATTGGTCTTTAGTAGTCAATTTGCTTTAAAGTTACTATTTGTGTTGGAAAAAGATTGTTGGAGGAGCTGGAATTGAAAAAGATTGTTGGAGGAGCTGGAATTAAGTCTAATAGGTCCTTCTAACATGTTGTTTTCGTAATAATGATTTGGGTCCTGCAGAGGTTATTCCCTTGTTTTGCATCTAGATGTCTTTGCTGAGATTGTTACGTGAAATATATTGGTTTTGCATCCTATCTGTTTCTGCACATTGTCATTTAATTGATGTGCTGCATTTTGGCCGATTGAAATTAGTGTTAGATTTTGTATGGGACTTTTATTAGCGTTAGTCTTTTTGGGGCTTTTGCTTTATGCTTGGAGTGCTTAAATTGTTTTAATTTTATTATTGAAAGATAAGAATTTTGGTATGTTTGTTCTGAAACCAATTACGGCTGGGGTTTATAGCTCCATTGGCTGAAATACTTTTTAGTTCTTTTCATTCTAACTTGGATTTTATTATTACAGTTTTTTATTTTTGCTTCTTGAGAACTATGGAGTGAGGAAGTTGGAAGCTGTTTTCGCAGTTCTTATCTCGACCATGGCTATATCCTTTGCTTGGATGTTTGGTGACACAAAGCCCAGTAGAAATGAACTTCTAATAGGTCTTTTGGTACCAAAGCTCAGCTCAAGAACTATTCATCAGGCTGTTGGAGTAGTAGGTTGTGTCATAATGCCTCACAATGTGTTTTTGCATTCTGCTTTGGTACAATCAAGGAAAATTGACCCCAACAAGAAAGGGCAGGTTCGAGAAGCACTCACTTACTACTCAATTGAATCTTCAGTCGCCCTCTTTGTTTCCTTCATGATTAATGTATTTGTAACAACTGTTTTTGCCAAGGGGTTTTACGGTAGTAAACAAGCTGATGGTATAGGGTTAGTAAATGCTGGACAATATCTTCAAGAGAAATATGGTGGAGGATTGTTCCCCATTCTCTACATTTGGGGTATTGGATTATTAGCAGCTGGACAAAGTAGCACCATAACTGGAACTTATGCTGGCCAGTTTATCATGGGAGGTTTTCTAAATCTTCGTCTAACGAAATGGCTGAGGGCATTGATCACTCGTAGTTGTGCCATTTTGCCTACTGTTGTGATAGCCCTTATTTTCAACAGATCTGAGTCATCACTGGATGTTCTAAATGAATGGCTTAATGTGCTTCAGTCCATACAGATACCTTTCGCTCTTATTCCACTTCTCACCTTGGTTTCGAAGGAACAGGTTATGGGAGTCTTTCGGATTGGGCCCACTCTGGAGGTAAATCAATGATTTCTCTGATTTATCATTTTAGTGCATACAGCTGTTTCTTTTGGAAATATATGTTTTCTAAGATGACAGAGATTCCTCATGACAGTTGAATACGCCGTCCAGAGTTTGAACAAACTTAGTTTGGTTAAAATAATATGGTTTGGGGCTTGTAATGTCAGTTAATTTGGATGCTTAAATCAAAATGAATGGATTATGGACAAAAATAATAATTTTCATGGCTGCACAGGTTTTAAGGCTGAAGTGATTGGAAAATTCTTCAATTTCTGAGTTGTTGCAATCTAAACGAGTAAATTTTGAGGAACATGTATGGGATGTCAAAGAGAGGAGACTGCCCTGACGCTCCAATTAGAGTGATAGACATATGATTTCTTTTTTTAAAGTTGCATTTGGTTTCAATTTGTCCAATTGCTGCTCAACTGTGCTTTGCCTAAACTAAGCTTACTGTGGGACAACTCAGCTATATCTCCCTTTTCTTTTCTTTTCTTTTCTTTTTCATTTTTGTTTTGAATCTTGGCAGCCATTATTGCAATTCTAAAGGTCAATATGATTTTAGCTGTTGGCAATTGGAGACTTATAACTACAGCTTGTATCTGAAATTGAGCTGAGTAAGTGATGTAGTTGATTAAATATTTGGTCAGTGTAGTAGTACTACATGCTTGAATTCAGAATTAAGATTCATCTACATCAACTATCACGTTTGGAACTTGTACATCCTTCATAGCACATGTAGTTTAACTTGTTTTGAGTATATGCTGTCATTCTCGATGATTGTTGCAAGTAAATATGTTAAATGGCTTTTAAAATGAAATTGCTGAACAATCAACTTCCTGGATAATTCCATGTTTTGAGATTCAGGTCTATAGAGTTTGTTGTCCATGTCATAAGAATGGATGTGGCATTTATTTTACTTGTGCAATTCCTGTAATTGTGTTGATCATCATGACTTCCAGAGAATGTTTCACTCCATGAAATTCACGAAGTTGGCAAGTTATGGTCTCTTTTACTGCCTTAGCCCTCCATCTTATGATCGATCCTTGATTAGCTGATGGAAAGTTGCAGTATGCTTCTCACACTTGACCACTCAAGTTATAAAATGCTTTCTTTTCTTGCTTCGAGCATGCCATCCCTTTTCTGCTTTGCATCTTTAACAGTTGTTCTGATTTTGCAGCCAATTCTGTCGGGTTCAGTTTTCCGTATCAGTTTTGAAGCAATAATGAAATCACTAACTTTTCAAGCCATAGTAGATAACAAACTCAAGATTCACAGTCTATTTTCTTCAGCAGCTTTGTAGTTAATTTGCCATTTGTCTACAGCTGCATATATTATTCCATTAACTGTTTGCAGTTCTGGTGAATTTGGCGATCATTGGATATACAAGTCCCAACCATATTAATTGCCAAAACTAGCAATTTGATTCCCCATCTTCTTATGTTGTTTACTTTGTGTTGCAGAAAGTAGCTTGGACCGTGGCTGCCCTGGTGATAGTGATTAATGGGTATCTTTTGCTAGACTTTTTCTCCTCTGAAGTTCATGGATTGCTCTTTGGTTTCCTGGTTTGTGCGGGAACTGTTGCATATCTAGCATTTATCTTATATCTGATATCGCGTGGTGGTGGTCCTTTTTCAAATTGGATCAACATACCGCTCTTCAAGGTGTTTACAACATCTGGAAATTAAGGCAAAAACTTCTTCTTTAGGTCAAGAATTAAAATTATCACCAAAAACGTTGAACAATCACAGCCATGGGGCTGATGGAACATGACCCTGCACTTACTTGACCTGATACACGCTTTGACCAGGATTTCCTCCCAATGGCGTTCTCTATTCACAATGACAATACAGTCTGAAAGTAAAATTTTGTGCATAAGTGTTCAATTACAGTGAGTGCTTCAGAACGGATGAAATTTGTAAATCTATTGTTGGGGAGATGTACCTAATTCATTGAGATGGAACGGGGCTTTTACAGCTGGAGAAGGTGATCCTCTAATGCCGTTGACCAGATATTGAAAGGATCTTGTGAAAAGAATGGGACGTGTTCTCTGCATGATGAAGGTGATGCTCTGGCTTCGTTTGTGCAATTCTTGTTACGTGTCAATTATACTCGAATAGATAGATGTACATTTATCAAAAATTCCCCCATTTTTTTTTTGTGTAAAGAACTGAGATATTTTATTTCCAGAAGACAATACCATTATTGGAATAGACAGGAGGGACTAGCCTTTGGGATGACACTGCAAATTGCTATAGTGGACACCTCAGATCTTTGGATATCTTTTCTTTAAAAGAATTTGAGATCTTTTTCCTTGACCTTACTGATTTCTCTTTTTCCTTTTAGTCAATCTGCTTTTGGCTGGTTAGCTAGAGCAAATCAGGCTGCCTGGTAATTGACATCTCTCATCTTTTCTTGTAAATAATTAGAGAATCTTTCCTTGACCTTACGGGTGTCTCCATCTTCTTTGAATCATTCTGCTCTTGGCTGCTCAGCTAGAGAAAATCATGTTCACTTGGAAATGGCCATTTCTCATGTAAAAGTTCTGAGAATTATGCTTTTTCAAGTCTTTCTCCGTGTTTTGTATGACATGGACTGCAACCGTTAACATCACTACATATCCTACTCTTCAAGTAGAGTTCTTTATAATCATTCCGCAATCCCTTTAAGAATTTACATCCCCACTTTTCAAGAATTGGCTAAGGAAGAGAAAAAAATTTTAACAAAAAAGTAAGCTGTCGTACGTGTTACCTTTCTTGATTTAGAGTATGCAAAGAATTGGTAGTTCGTAAATCCATAGTTGGTAACGTTACCCATTTCCAAATCTTGCCAGAAAAAAGCAGGGGTAGTTGTTACATCCCTTTGCTTGCCCAATCCTTCCAGATTTTCGACGGATAACATCTCAGACCTTTTTTAAGCAGGTGGACATTTGACATGGACGCCAGGATACTTCTTGAGTAGGTGGGCTACAGACAAAGGGGATGGTATGATAGATGGGATCAGTTGTCAATGGGGGGACCCAAGATTTCATTTACTCGCGTTAATAGTTAGAGGCTGTTTCCGTTGACAAACTACAAGACTGATGATCATATGATTGAATGACTGCTACAGTTCTAAATGAAATTCTGGATCTGTCTAGTTGATTTCACATCTTCTATATATCACATCCTCTGCAATAGTTTGTATACAATGCCCCCACAAATAGGTTCGAATCACTTATTGCCGATTATTGTCCTGGAAATCCCCATAAATCGTACTCTTTCTCCACCATAAATCGTACTCTTTCTCCAATTGTGGAGACAGCCTGACTATATCTTTGATTTCTTGAGATCTGTTTCACGATTTGACAAGTAGCGTAGTATAGAATTTTGACATGCACGGATGGCATAACCATCATCATTCATGACCGACAAATCCAGGAACAGAACAAAAACAAGTATTGGAATTTAATTGAATCAATGACCAAGAGTAAAAAAGTGGACATAATCAGTCAATTCTAGGCAACAGAAAAATTGCCTCTGGCATGATTTCATCCATTCAACCGGAAAAAGAAGATAGAAGGGACAATAATTGCATGATGACTTCTCCCCTAAGAAGCTATACCTATCATCTTCTATGTACGCCCTGTATTGCTACCCATCTTTTGCCCCAAAAAGAGAGGTGACAGGAGAAACAATGAGTTTGTTTGGATAAAGAAAATTTGGAAAAAAAAATTTTGCCTCACAAATCCCAATCACCTTTTTATCTTCCCAATCATCTTTTTATCTCACATACATCACATCACAAAAAGTGCTACAGTAAATATCTCAAATAAATCATCTAAATAAACTCTTATCCAAACAAACTCAATGGAATTATCTAATTCCTGCATTGCATTTCTTGCCATCTCCATTATATTCATCTTGAACTTATTCATAAGAAAACGGGCATTGCAGAAAAAGCAACCTCCAAGCCCACCTTCACTTCCTCTCATAGGCCACCTTCATCTTCTGAAAGAACCACTCAATCAGACCCTACAATCACTTTGCACCAAGTATGGTGACATCTTGCTTCTCCGGCTAGGTGTCCGTAAGGTCCTTATTGTCACCTCACCTTCAGCAGCCGAAGAATGCTTCACCAAGAATGATATTATATTCGCTAACCGTCCAAAAACCATGTCGTCCAAACACTTCAGCTACAATTACACCACCATCAGTGTAGCCCCTTATGGAGATCATTGGCGCAACCTTCGCCGTTTAGCAGCACTGGAGATATTCTCTCCAGCTCGAATGGCCTCGTTTGCCAGCACGCGAGGGAAGGAACTAATGCTGCTGCTAAGTGAACTGATGCAAAAGTGTAGTGTTGGTGGAGGATCAGCAAAGGTGGACTTGACTTCCGTGTCTGCTGAGATTACCTTCAATATCCTGTCCATGACATTGGCTGGAAAGAGATATTATGGAGAGAATGCGGCGGATGATGAAGAGGCTAGGAAGACAAAGCTTCTGATAAAGGAGATGCTTGTGAATAGTGTAAGGTCAAATCTGGGGGATTATTTGCCTATCTTGAGGTGGATTAATTATAAGGGAGTGGAGCAAAAGTTCTCAACTTTGATGAAAAGGGTTGACAAATTTATACAGGATTTGGTAGATGAACGTAGGCTACGTTTATCATCTACCAGTTCTATAAATGTGAGCCGTGGACAGGCAGAGAAGACCACCATGATTGATCACTTGCTCTCCTTGCAAAAAGAGGAACCTGGATACTATACAGATCAGCTCATAAAAGGAATTGTAATGGTAAGTGCTCCATTCAAGTTGGGCTTCTATCATAGTGTTTACATTTATTTGTTAGATATATCAAGGAAAATAGCATTATTTTGTAATGAGAAAGAAGGAATTGATCATTCATGCTTCTTCACTCTTGATATTTTACAGGTGTTGTTGATTGCTGCAACAGATACAGTATCAATAACCATGGAATGGGCCATGGCTCTGCTCATAAACCATCCTGAGGCTATCAAGATGATCAAAGCTGAAATAGATGATCATGTTCCGGATAACAGGCTACTAGAAGAGCAAGACTTGCCAAAGTTGGCTTACCTACAAAATGTAGTCAAGGAGACCCTGCGTTTGTATCCACCAATTCCATTTATGATCCCTCATGAAGCCTCTCAAGATTGTACAGTGGCAGGTTATTGTGTATCAAAGGGTACAATGTTGCTGGTGAATTTGTGGGCTATTCATAGAGACCCCAAGCAGTGGGAGAATCCAACAAAGTTTATACCAGAGAGGCATGAAGGGAGGAGAGTGGATGAGTATAGTCTAATGCCATTTGGTGCCGGAAGGAGGGGTTGTCCGGGGGCAGGGCTGGGAACTAGGATTCTGGAATTGGTGTTGGGGACACTTGTTCAGGTATTGGAGTGGGAACGAACCAGTGGAGAGTTAGTGGACATGACTGAAGGTAAAGGGTTCAGCCTTCCAAAACTCAAGCCATTGGAAGCTATTTGCAGACCTCGACAAGCCGTAGTTCAGCACTCTCTTGTACGCTTTTGAATTTTGTCTGTTGAAATTAAAAGGTGAATCTTGGAATCAGAAATGATTGAATAAGGCAATTGTTTTAGCTTGTAACTAGCTCATCGGACGAATAAGATTTGATCCGTTCAAGGCCTTCGTCTATATTTTTATGATACGCTGGGGGGTTAAAATGAAAGATTAGATAGATAAGGGACAATCCAAATCAAAATTCCAAAGTGTATTAGCATCACAAAAACAAGACTAAACACACATAAGGCCATTGTTCATGTTTGCAACCAGAGATGGATTCTAGTTGTTCAATGACTACCATAAAGCCTTTCACTAGAAAATATCACCAAAACTTAAAATCTTATAAGATCCTAGGAATAACAGCTAACTTGGGAGGGGATGCTGGACTAAGTTGGAATCAACCTTTTTGTGTTGATGCTCATGGTAAGTATTGGAGATTAAAAGATGTGAATAGTTCTTAGGTAATCCAATCTTGCTCAATGGAGCCATAAAATTCCACATTTCTTCTCAAACACTTATCTGACAGCCCTCCAACTATTCCAGAAAGAGCTTAACAGCTTCTAATGTTGCTTGCACTTGAAGTGGCAAGGAATATAAGGTAAGAAAGAGCAAAGTCTTTTCCTTTGTAATTGTGGGTTGGGCTCAAACTAAATTCTGCTTTGATGCTGGATGACCTCAACGAAGGCATCCAAAAGTCCAACCACCGTTACAAATCCTCCTTCAGTTAAAGATATACATCATAGTCCATGTAAATGGACATATTGGAAGGTACTTGGACAGAGCAATTAAATGACCGATACTAGCGGACAAATTCTCACATTTAAGTTAATGGGGGCGTTTTTTGTTGTTTTGCGGGGGGGGGGGGGGGAGTGGGCAATAGTCAAAGAACCTTTGCACAAGTAATGTTCCAGGAACAAGAGCATGGGCAATAGTCAAAGATCACGAGCCGCAGCCATAGAAAGAGCTTCTTAGCAATCCAACCTAAGTTTTCTTGCCAAACAAGTACAATAAAAACAATGCCAATAGATTATTGGAAATTAAATGGTAGCCTGGTCCCTATCTCTGTTGGCTTTGTATATAAAAAGGAAACTTGGACAAGGCAATTGTGCACTCAACCATAGCTTAACCTCATCCTCGTAAAATCATGGAAGTGGAAATGTCCTGGTATTACTGCATTTCCCTACTATCCTTTTTCTTGCTAATTCTCACCCTGTCAAAACTCTTCCTCAGGAAAAGAAGGCAGTGCGACAATTTACCACCAGGCCCACCTTCATTCCCAATCATAGGGCATCTTCATCTGCTAAAAGAACCTTTGCACAAAAGGTTACAGCAACTTTCTCATAAATATGGTCACATATTTTCCTTAAAGCTGGGATACAGATCAGTGGTTGTCATATCTTCACCATCGGCTTTTGAGGAATGCTTCACAACTAATGACGTAGTTTTTGCCAATAGGCCTCGTTTTCTTGTTGGCAAGCACCTCAACTATAACTTCACCACAGTGGGAACAGCCCCGTATGGCCCTCTTTGGAGGAACCTTCGCCGCATTACTACCCTGGAGATCTTCTCAAGAGGTAGACTCAACATGTTCTTGAACATTCGGCAAGAAGAAGTGAAGTTACTAGTAAAAGATCTTTATCAAAGATCAAGCCCAAGTTCTTCAAAGGTTGAGATGAAGTCTAGGTTCTCGGAGCTATCATTTAACATCATTATGAGGATGGTAACAAACAAGCGATACTTTGGAGCTGAAGTGCAGAACAATGAACAGGCTAAACACTTCCGAGATATAATAAGGGAATTGTCTGAATTGAGTGGAGCATCAAATCCAGGGGACTTCCTGCCAATTTTGCAATGGATTGATTTTCAGCAGATTGAGAAGAAAATGCTGAAATTGCAGGAAAGTATGGATGAAGTCTTGCAGAGCCTGATAGACGATTGTCGAAATAAGTGTAGAGAATCTCAGACGGAACACAAAGTGGCAGGGAGAGATACAATCATTGACTCAATGCTTTCCATGCAAGAAGAAGAACCTGAGTACTATACTGATGAAATCATCAAAGGCATTGTTCTGGTATGTTTCCTAACCATAACTTTCAGTCAGGGAAGATTGTTAACTCCAGTTTTCAGGTGTCCAACCACACTGTTGTATAGCAACATTTACACCAAGAACTAACAAATAACTAAAGGTTAAAACCCTCATTTGATCATCTCCTAAACCAAAGAACAATTAGATATTATCTAACCAGAATTTTCCTTTAAAGCTAAATGCTACTTCACGCTATATGGGTCTTCTGATTTGGAATTAATCTCAATTGAATTAATGTCAGACTAAAAGAACAATTTCTTGAGCAAATAAAACAAAAAAAATTCCATTTGGTCACATGCTAGATATTGACAATTAGGGGCTGTTCTGTACTTCTGTTTCCTAATTTCCCTTTTATTGCTACTCTGACTTCAATGTTTCTCAAATGCTCCAAGATACTGTTAATGGCTGGCACAGACACTTCAGCTGTAACAATGGAATGGGCCATGTCGCTTCTTCTCAATCATCCTGAGGTGTTGAGGAAGGCAAGAGTTGAGCTAGACAACTTTGTAGGTCAAGATCGTCTAGTAGATGAATCAGATCTTCCTAAGCTGACTTATATCCAAGCCATTGTCAACGAAACATTACGATTGTTTCCAGCAGTGCCACTCCTATCACCGCATGAGTCGTCGGCTGAGTGCTCCATCGGAGGCTATTATGTACCCTCTAACACAATGTTGCTTGTTAATGCCTGGGCCATTCACAGAGACCCTGAATTATGGGATGATCCCACCAGTTTCAAGCCAGAAAGATTCGAGGGGCTGGAAGCTGATACCTACAAGTTGAAGTTGATACCATTTGGCATGGGAAGGAGGGGCTGTCCTGGTGCTGGTCTTGCCAATCGCGTGGTGACATTGGCTCTGGGAGCATTGATCCAATGCTTTGACTGGGATAGGGTTAGCCAGGATTTGGAAGACATGACTGAAGGTTCAGGCCTCACAATGCCTAAAGCCAAGCCATTGGAGGCGATGTGCAGAGCCCGTGAAAAGATGACTAAAATCCTGAAAGAGCTATGAGTTGCTAACTTATTCTCAAACTAGTGGATATAGTAAAGGCAGTCGTATCAATTATCACCATGCAAATTAAACTTGGAGAAGCTTGTCAACTTTTCTCACTCGAAATGCAAATGTTCTGTCGATATTTGAACTGTGACTTACTCGTTTTGAATAAAAAGAGCTGGTTCAGTTGCAAATTGTTAGGCTTTTATGGTATAAATTCTAAACTTGGTACATAAGTAAATTGAATCAATACTGACAACATTGCTGATGCATCTAAAATAGCTTTAAAAAGATAACAAATTATCAATCTGACCTTGTAGAATTTTGGATGTTTCATGTTGAACTTGCTGTAGGCTATAGTTTAATTTTTCGTAGTTGTATGCATTCAAGAGTGAGTTGGTAAACTTTATGATTGGATATGCATCCAATCCTATGCATTTATGCCTATGGCGCGGGGAAGGGTAGCGGATAGGGTTGTCAACGGTTTGGATTCAAGTCGAAACTGAAAATTTCGAACTTGGATCCGTTATAATGTACCAATTTTGGACCCGACCCGTATATCTGACGGGTTTTGTACTTAGGGTTCCGGGTCGGGTTCGGCTCTATTCGAAAAAAATCAAATCCAACAAAATAATGTATTTATACATATTATTATATTTAGAAATAATGTATTCAGAAATAAGGCCCCAACAAGATTAGGATTCGTTAATTTGGTAAAAGAATTATTATTGTATTTAGAAATATTTACAATTTATAATTATTAATGTATTGCTCGAGTTCAGAGTTAGAATCCTATATTCCATATCCGACCCGCTTTTTTGTAAGATTAAACGAGTTCGGGTTCCAGAATTATTTCTTAATTTGTACCCGAAAAAAACTATCAAATTCGAGCCGGATCCAGATCCAAACCTGGCTCGTTGACAGTTGACAGCCCTAGTAGCGGAAGAGGCGTGGTTTTGTGGTGGTGAAGAGTCGCACCTTAATGTGCTAGAGGTGTATTTATATATAGAAGAAAACAAGATGGGATCTAAGTGAACCTAATATAGCCATAACATTATACTATGAAAGTTCAGATTGATTTTTTTTTTTAGTATGAACTTGATATATACGTGAGCTTGGTATTATTCTTTAGCTAAAACGAAATTTACTTGATTTTTATTGTGATGTGCTTAAGCAATTTCATTCATAAAAATGTAAATTTCGACACAAATTTTAGGTGGGTTTAAAAATATTAATAAGCACTAGCATACTGACACTGTTTAACCTTAATTTGATTAGTAAACAAATCATGCTCTTGCTAGTTTGTTTATTGTGAACAAATCATGCATTCAATCAAAGATTTAGCCTCATTATTATTCACCATGCTAGCTGGTAATTCGTACGATATGGTATAGGAATCTTTGTTACACCACGCGGAATCACCGCCACACAGTTTCTCGTACTTCTTTGCTCTGATTCATCTAATGAAAGTTTTCTTGTCCTTTATTGGCTGCAATTCCATGGTCAAAATTCTCCATTTCAGTCTGTTTCCTTGATTTTCCGTCACAACGCAGGCAGCAGCTGTGCCTTTGTCGGTCTCTGGACTCTGGCTGTGTCCGTGCGTGTACATTTTTCATTTTGCCCACTAATCACGGCTTAAAGCCAAACCCCAAAAACTGCAAAATGTTCCAACATGCAAGGGCCCCCCAAATCCAATACCTTCCTTTCCTCCCCCGCAAATCCCAAGGCCCCCGTACCCCCATATAATATGCAGATAAAGTGGGAAAACAAACAGACACAGTTCACAATACTTGCATTTGCCATTAAATTACGGCTATCTGCATTGCAATAAATTCTTTATTTCTTTCATCAGGAAAACATCAGACCAACGAGAAATTCAGCTAACTACAGAAGGAGCAATGATCCATGCAACCCCCAACAATCACCCAGAACAAGAAGAAGATCAAGAATCCAATATCCTTATTCCTTTGTCATCATCAACGGCTACCCATGATTACGTTCATGAAGCCCGTGAGAAAATCTTGGCTCTGGAAATTGAAACAGAGGAGCCATCATCATCCCATGGTAATTCCGACGAAGAAGAGGCAAAAGCACCAGCATTTTCCTGGAGGAAGCTATGGGAATTTACTGGGCCGGGCTTTCTAATGAGCGTGGCATTTCTTGATCCGGGAAACTTGGAGGGTGATCTGCAGGCTGGGGCTATTGCGGGCTACTCACTTTTGTGGTTGTTGATGTGGTCTACTGTGATGGGACTTTTGATCCAGCTCCTGTCTCTGAGGCTGGGTGTCGCCACGGGCCGGCACTTGGCTGAGCTGTGTAGGGAGGAGTACCCCTATTGGGCTGGGCTTTTGTTGTGGTTAATGGCTGAGCTGGCATTGATCGGAGCTGATATTCAGGAGGTGATTGGCAGTGCTATAGCCATAAACATTTTGAGTCATGGGGTCTTTCCTCTTTGGGCTGGTGTCCTCATTACTGCTGCTGATTGGTGAGGTTTTGTCTTCCCCTCGTTGCTAATTAATTTTATGGCTAGGGATTTGATTTGTAGAACTCAGCTTATTGGTTATAAAAGATCCATATGGGCATGATGTCCAGAGTTGTTAACTGTTTCAAGTAAATTAAGGAAAGCTCTGAACTTGGGGAAATGTGAATTAAGTTGAACTAGAAGGTACTGAAGTATGTCTTTGCTTGTGGCTATGGCATAGAATGTGACTTTCAGGGGACTAAATGTTCATCCTAATGTTACCATAAGCACATAAAAGTCGCTGTTCCTAAGGCATTGGTAGAAAGTTGCTTTAGAAAAACCAGTGAAGCACATTTTGTTGGCAGAGAAATTTGGAGGGCAAACCTCCACATCATTGACAGATACACATAACAGAGGGAAGCTTTTATAGACCCAAGGAGAAGATGGGGATTACTTGTGGAGACAATAAAAATTGTGTCTTGTGTTGGCCTTGTAGCTCCTGAACTTAGATTGTACCATGCACATGAAATTTTGATGACCGAAAAATATTTTTCTTGACAACGGTTGATTATTAGGTGAAGTTAATCCTATCAAAGGCCAAAGGATGTTGTTAATGCAATTTTTTTAGGTAAATGTTCATTGTTCAAAACTCTTGGCCCAGGAATTGAAAATTTTTCAATTTCTTTTGGTCTTTAACGAGTATCATTTTACAAATATTATTGCTTTGGATGATAAACTAATTACGTTACTTTAAAAAAACTCGTTTTGCCTAAACTTGCTCTAGCTTTATTATTAGTTCCATTCACTTGGAGATACAAATATATGTGGCAGAGGTGACAGAATTTTCAATTCAAGTTCTTATTGCACATATTTTTTATTTTTTATCAAATATTATTGAGAACAGGATGAAGGAACAATTTGGTTGGTTATGTTCTTTTCTGGTGATAAGTTTCTTTACTGTCATTTGTCTCTCAACCATTAGACTTTTTCTTTACACGTTCTCATTGCATATATATGGCATTTTTTCTTGCCAATATATAAATATATATATATATCTTTATTAAGTTTTAAGTGAAGCATTTGGCTTTCAAATGTTCTTCTAAAAGGAATCTGATTTCCAACATCTTGCGTCCTATCTCGAAATCTTGGTGATTCCTCACGCTTAAGTTTTCATCATCAGGACCATACTTGAACCTGCTAAAATGCAACTTTGTTCTGTTATCTAATGTGTTTTTGCTGGCATGAACAGTTTCATCTTCTTGTTTCTTGAAAACTACGGAGTTAGAAAACTAGAAGCTGTTTTTGCTATCCTAATCACAACAATGGCACTATCTTTTGCCTGGATGTTTGCTGACACAAAGCCTAGCACTAAAGAACTCACACTAGGTTAGAATTTTGCTTTATTTGGCATGCCTTTTGTTCAATGGGATAAAATTCTTCTTTATCTTGTTCAATTAATTAAGATGTCATCCTTGTGCAGGTCTTTTAGTACCAAGACTGAGCTCGAAGACGATTCAGAAAGCAGTGGGAGTTGTCGGTTGTGTCATAACCCCTCACAATGTCTTTCTTTATTCTGCTTTGGTGCAGTCAAGGAAGATTGACGCCAAAAATAAAGGGAAGGTCAAAGAGGCTCTCAATTACTACACCATTGAATCTTGCATTGCTGTTCTTGTCTCTTTCACTATTAATTTGTTTGTCACAGCAGTCTTTGCAAAAGGATTTTATGGCAGTTCACAAGCCAGTACTATAGGCCTGGTGAATGCAGGGCAATATCTTCAACAGAGGTATGGTGGAGGTTTGTTCCCTATTCTCTATATCTGGGGCATTGGGCTTCTGGCAGCTGGCCAAAGTAGCACCATGACTGGTACATATGCTGGACAGTTCATAATGGGAGGTTTCCTCAACCTTCGTATGCAAAAATGGATGCGATCATTGATTACCAGAAGTTGTGCCATTGTACCAACCATAATTGTGGCTATTGTCTTCAATAGAACTGAAGATTCGTTGGATGTCTTGAATGAATGGCTTAACGTGCTTCAGGGTATGCAGATCCCATTTGCCCTCATTCCACTGCTCACATTGGTATCGAACGAGCGTGTCATGGGAGTCTTCAAAATTGGAACTGCTATGGGGGTAAGGAAGGATTGAGACTCAGATTCTGGATTGGAACTTAAGATGCCTCTCTCTCTCTCTCTCACACACACACACACACATGCACACATTTGTTTCAGCGAACTCCTTAGTGCTTCAGCATGTCTAATTTCCTACGTCTCCCCGATCTGTGCTGTAGAGAACTGTCTGGACCGTGGCTGCCCTTGTGATAGTGATAAATGGATATGTTTTGCTGGACTTCTTTAAATCTGAAGTTGAAGGACCATTATTGGGATTGGTGGTCTGTCTGGGGACATTAGCATATTTGGCTTTCATTTTATACCTCATCTCACATGGTGGTAGCCTGCCTATGACCAATCTGTTCAGCCACATGCACTCTACTGGATTTGCCCAGCTCAAGAGCTGAGCCAACGATCCTTTTGCCAGATGAATAAAATGGAACTCCATAACACCCATCACTGAAAAGCCTTGTTGCATTACAACAGTGCCAGGAAGCCTTTGTCAGAATTGGCTATGCCGTATCAGGTGACGTAAGTGCACATCAAGACTCAGGATTCAAGTGCGAGAGCTGAGAACTGCTCTATACTACTTTTGAGCATGTCCTGCTACAATCATGGTATAAAAGTTTGTTGACTAATTGAGAATCTTTACTGCGCTCTTGAGTTTTTGACTCGAGTCATTAAGTGCATGCATGACAAAGTGAATCAACTGCTGAAAATACAACGGAAAATCACTACTATGTTCAGAGGGTGTGGAGTAAGAAGAAGACATGCACATGTTTGGAGGATAGTGTCGTTTAGTAATGGGTACGGGCAGTTTTACTCCATTGCCAGGGAACTAATATCTTGTTTGTTTGTTATTATATGTATAAAGCTAGTAGGAGTTAATTGATTATATTTGATACCTAAGAAGTTTAGAGATTTAACTGTCATGTCATTAGCATACAGCTGAATTGTATCTTTTGAGAAAATGAAATTTATGGTTTGCTTGAATCCATCAAATGCAAGTCACTTTTTTATGTCTAATGTGACTTTCAGAACTTGGCTTTTTTACTTTAGAGAATAAGGTCAATGAAGTTGCACAAGATAAAGTAAACTTTGCTGGTTTCTCAATGACTACAGCCTTCATCTGGCCTTGTGATATAGTAGTAGTATTAGGCATTAATCACGAGAACTGAGAAGAGGATGGGGGAACACAGAAAATACAGCAAGATGCAGATAAATGAACATATTGACCAGTGCCAAAATGATAGTAGTACCACTATCTACAAATCCAGCAATTCAAGGTAACGCGTGAGTTCATCCAATAATACTCGGGGCAGTAATTTGCTTGGAAAATGCAGGCGTGGAAGATGACAGATTCACTAATGCCATAATCCTTAAGCAGCTTCTAGACTTCGGGAACAGAAATGAATTGCTAGCCAAGGAAGCTCGATCTCAGTCCAAATTTTTGAGGGAAATCAGAAATTTCTTGAGTTGTCGTATTTGGAAGGATGACGAGGAATCGGAGTCAAAAGTAATTACCCGAAATGGAAAGAGACACGGTTTTGACTGTTCGAATGACTTTGAGTCCAGTCAATATGGTTGGACTTCGGACTTGCCTAAGCATCACGCATGGCCAGACTCATGATTAGACCAAGGCTATTATTACATCGTCTCACAAACTCATAAGCAAGTGGATTCTGCAAAAGCAGGTATCACCTGTCTGGGAAGGATTGGATTGGATGGTAAATTGATAAGCATCACCTATTTATGAGATAATTTACTGTATTAGATCAAATTTAACAATTGAACATCTCATAAGCGAGTGGGATCCATACACGTAGCTAGATCTCACCTATGTGCAAAATGATCTAATGGTGGATTAGGTCTATAATAGACTCTCCCACACATAATTAAGTTTTTAATTAGGGGCTCTTGATGGATTTCAGCAAGGGGGTTAATTTGATATGTGACATAACACAGTCAGTCGTAGAGTTTTTTTTTTTTTTTTATCTAATTATGCTATAGATGTGTTTCTAACGAGAGAAGTATAAAATATATGCTTTAACCAAACAATGGCTACCCAAAAGAAAAATGAACAATGGATATAGTAATTGTTTTGAGTATCTTACCTTTCGTAGCTCACAAGTTTCTTTGTGAACCCTTATCACTATAAAAAATTCTGGAGCTGTCAACAATACGTATAATACTACAAGAATTAGAGATTATGTATTCAAGTCTGACTAAATACCAGTTTTGGCTAACTCTATATTTAGTTACCATTTAAAGTATTTAATCAATATGTCTACTACAAGGGCGGATCTAAGGTGGGGGCACTGTCCTTAAATTCCTATAATACTTATATAATTTTAATATAATTTTAAGTGTGCCCCTAGAGTTTTTTTAAAAAGGATATGAAAGAATTACGTGATTTTTTAAATTAGTTCATAAACTAAAATTCTAAAAAGATACTTGGGCACAAATTCCATTTAAAATAAGTTAAAAAAAAACCTTTTCATTTCAATTTGCAAGTACCAATCATATTATTCACTTTCTTTGGGCCCCACTCCCCAATTTCCCTTCCCTTCTCTGGGCTCCCATTTTTCCCCCACAACTGAGAGTCACTACCTTCCACAACCAAGCAGCTAGCTACTCTTTCTCTTGATCAATTCATCCAATCATATCATTCACTTCCTTTGTTCCCACTTCCCAATTTCCCTTCCCTCCACTGGTCCCTCATTTTCCCTCCACAACCGAAAGACATTCTTATTTCCACAACCAAATTAGTTATCAAAATATAAAAACTTACAGTGAGCAATTGTAAATAGTTTAGTTTGTTTTTGAAATAAAATTATTATTACACTAATAATTTTGAATTTATCTTTTTATGTTTTTCATGAAATATATGCATCATTTGTACTTATTGGTGAGTTTTTTTTTTTTTGCTTAAAAAATTAGAAAAAGAGTAGATAAAAAATGTTAATGTTGTCTTTGCCCCCACTAAAAATTTTTTCTGGCTCCGCCCTGGTCTACTATATCCATAACGTTCAGAAATATCAACCATTTTTAATCCGTGTGTTTCCTTCTCAATACCGTATAAATTTCACACTTTAAGGGCTAAGACATCGCAAGGAAGTAGCGTCGTTGACATGAAATGTCCCGTTATGGTGCTATTGACAAATATCGGTTGCTGAGAGAGAGATGCTCGGAGTTTTTTTTTTCGTTTTTTTTTTTGGGTTTTCCTTTGATTTCGGCAGTTGAAAGAGTAGTTGAAAACTGAAGTCAGTTGTTTGATTAGAAGACCTCTTTGTTCCTAGACTTTACTAGCAAAAGAAATTAGAATCAACAAGAAATTTGAGTCGAGTACACCTTTATTTTTTCATTTTATGAGAACACGTACTTAATTATGCAGCTTAATTATTTTTCTCCAAGAGACCTCAAGTACTTTGATTCAAGCTCAATTATTCAAATATGTGATTCCTGCTTATTTTAAATAAAATCAGTACGTACACGGTACACCTAATAAAATTAGTATGTACACCTACTTATTTTTCTAACGCACTCAAATTTATTATGACTAAAGTTATTCATGGAATAGTGGATTATTTGTTTTACTTGGACTAATACCTAATAAAGTAACAAAAAGTTAGTTCGTCCTTACTGTTGATCTAAATTTGGTTTTCTTACTAAAATTGTAAAAATACTTAGTTAAGTACTTTTCTACGCTGTAACCTAACCATTTAATCCACACAATATAGACACAAAAACATTTTCTTGGAATGTTAAAAGTCTTATTGCTTGTTCTTAAGTGTTTTGTGAATGACAAAACATGCACCATGTATTTAGTAAATCCTACAATTTCATTCTTGTTCAACTTAATTTACCCTTATTGATATTAATAGCTAAAAGATGTACCGCATTTTGCATTTTCTTGCTAGTCCAATCAGAAGAACTTACTAGAGATGCTTTTTTTTTTCATAAATATTTCTTTTACATATTTTTCAATCATTTTTTTTTTTTACCTCACATACGTTATATCTTTAAAAAAAATATTACAGTAATATTTTTCTCAAAAACCCTTGAAAAAATTATAATCCAAACAACCTCTCACTGAGCTTAATAATAGCAAAAGGATGCACCACATTTTACACTTGCTTGCTTGTTCAAACTTGCTGACTCTCCATCTAATGGCAAAATATGAACTAGCTGCTGCAATCTTCTGAAGGATGGTACCGTACTGCCGTGTTCAATGCGATTAAACACCAGTTTTGACCAAGCAAATCATCCATGCACAAATTGAGCATGGTCTAGTCTAGCACAGCCTCGTGCAAGCTTTTACCTAGAATTTTCTTCAGCTTCCAGCCTTCTACAAGTGACAAGTGACCTGCAGAAGTTGACCCACTCTTGCTCCTCTCACTTGGTCATTTCCAAACTGCCATCACCTCAATTTCCTTGCATTTGCATGCAGCCTCCAGCATGAGTAAGTTCAGTTCTATTGAGGAAAGGGTTACTGGAGAAAGTTTTGCTTTTAGCCTTTGGCAATAAAAATGGCACAAACCATGAAAGGTCTGCCTTTCCAATTATATCAGGTGTACCAGAAATACACCAACTGGCCATAAACTCAACAAAAAAGGCAAAGACGTGAGAGGGAAAGTTTCTTTACTTCATCTTTTGAGTCGATTTTCTCATTTTTCGTAATTAACTGGAAGACAGACACACTAAAGTTGCAATAATACAAATTAATTTCGTAAAAGAAACTGATCCGCAATTAATAAATTGTTAGTACTATGTCCTACGTCTTTTGCTTACGAACCATGTAAAATTGTTCTATTAACTTGTCATGTCGTAGGATGCTACATTATTAGAAGGTTTTAAAGAGCATGCTGACGGAGTAAAACGTCCAAACCACATATTAATGACTCAATAAAGGATTACAAGACATCAAATTATGCATCCAGATTGCTCTATGAAGCAGGTTCTAGTTTTCACCAGTACGTATGAAAGAGATAGAACTTGTATATATAGTAGATTCTTGTGTACGCAGTCAAAGATTAGGCTGTCTCTATTGAATGGCTTGAATTACTTGTTGTAATTGACTCGACGGACCCACTTTTCACATATCAATTTACCAGAAATTTTCTCTCAAAAGACGTAGAAAAGACCATAGGACGAAGGATAAGACATGGATCCTTGGACTATCACGGTTGGATAGATTTGGTTTACAGTCTTGTTAACCGTAGTATATCTTAGAATTACATTATTATTATCTTGTATCACCATACATTACTCACTATCAATATACACGTATTATCATACATTTATGTGACTCCCGAATGGTGGTATAATTTAGGCTAATCACACTTTGCACCCCTAAATTTTAAATGTAATCATATTTTGCCATGCTCAACCTTGAAAAATGCAATTTATCCCTCTCACTTACACGGTCTCCATCAAACAATTCTGTCTATTCCTAAAATTTTTTTTTTTTCTAAGTGTAGGTGAGAGGGTTTGAATGTGAGAATTCTCTTACTTACACTAGTAGTCTCCGTCAAACAATCCTGTCTATCCCTAGAAAAGTAGTTAACTTTAAAACTTTTGATTTCGTAATAAAAAAAATTGAATATTAATGACAATATTATCCTTGTATTGTTGAATATATATATATATATATATACATACACGCATATATATACAGTTTGCCCTCAACCTTAAATGAATTCGTAAATCGACCCTACCTAGCTACTATTTCCTAGAAAATACACGAACAGAGGGATGCAGGTGCAATTTGGCAGAAGCCACGTCCAACATATGGACGCGCATGAGTTGCAGAGAGAGACTTTACTATAAATTGCATGGACTCTCTCAGGCTTTCCTTTCATCTGCAAACTCCAATTCTTTTCCTATTTCTATTAGATGTCTTTCTCCTCCACTCTACCCGATCACCCCCACACACACACATCCCCCCCCGACCCACACAATCCCTTTTTCCCTTAAAATTTTAAAAGTTTAAAAGGAAAAAAACCGAGAAAAAAATGCGTCCTTTTTAATACCTATAAATACACCCTTTTGCTGAGAAGTCAGATAAAACCCTCTTAAAGCCTTACTCTAGAAAACACACACACACTCTTTTGGCACTTGTAACGGAGATATGGAACATAGGGGCTTAGGGAACCGGCGAATTCCTTATTTTCCGGCCAGTTATTCACCGGAGAGTCAAGCCCAGAATTTTTTCATGTACCCTTTTCGCCGGAACTCCTTGCCTGAGGCTGGCTTTGACCACCCCCCACCACAAACCCCTAACGTTTTTCCCTGTGATCAAACCCTTGAATCAGCTCTCTCAAGACTCAACCTCTCTTCGGATATTCACCACCAGACGGCACCGTTCCAGCCTCCGGAGACGGACACGGAGGGTTCAATGGGTTATTTTCGTTCTGTGGGTTTGAACAATGTGGGATTTGAGCAGGGTGGTTTAATGGGCTTTGATGATTATCACACTGGTGGTGGGCCTGGTGGCCGCCAGCAGCAGGCTTTTGGCTTTGGTGGGGCCCACCGGAACCCCTTCTCGGGCCCGGGGATCTGGGATTGTGGGCCCGCGATTTCTGGCTTTAGTGGTGGCATTTGCAGGGAGCCATGGTGTGGGGATGAGGCTTCCTGCTTGTTGAATGTTGACCTGAAAAATGACAACAGTCAAAGGTTTTGTGATCATGGCAACTCTTTCTTGCAGTGCAAGCAATCCTTATCAAGAGGAAACCAGAATGGTGTGTCGATGGAAAATATGGATGGACTATCTAATGGCTTTCTGTCAAGAAATTTAAGCTTCTTGAGGCCTAATTCGCAAAACAATCGACAATTATATGCAAGGATTAAGAATCAATTAGATGGATTATCTTTGCGAGATATGAGGGGAAGGATTGTTTCCTTCGCTAAAGATCAGAGTGGAAGTAAGATTTTGCAGGCGAAAGTGGATCATGCTAATGAAGGAGAGATTGAGATGGCAATATCTGAGATTTTGGATCATGCTTCTGATCTGATGAAAAATCAATCTGGTAGTTATTTCATACAGAAGCTTTTTGTGGTCTGCAGTGAGGAACAGAGGACTAGGATTATTTTGGCTGTTACCAAGAATTCTTTTCAGCTTGTTGATATTTGTCTCAATCCACACGGGTATAATATACTGTTGATTGTTGATTTGATATATTTTAGCTTTGTCTGGATCTTGAATAGCACTTAAGTTTAAATTTTTTTTGGTCTGAATTGGCCTATATAATTTCTACAGAGCTCGCACTATGCAGAAATTGTTGGAAAACTTAAGTACCCCTGAGCAGATATCGTTTGTAATCTCTGCTTTAAGCCCTGGGGCTGTGGCTTTGGCTAACGACCCCAATGGTCAGCATGTTATCCGATATTGCTTGATACATTACCCCTATGAGTACCACAAGGTAATCCCGTTCTATTTATATATTGTTTTCCTTTTTTTTTTTTTGTGGTGCCGGTGGGGGTGGAAGATTACAATTTTTATATGTAGCATAGGGGACAACTAAGAATGTTAAATGTAAGAATTGGAGCAATTACCATCTTTCTCTTCGGTTGTGCTCTGGATGGCAAATAGGTCGAAATTTATCTGGATGGAATTGTATGCATTCGGGGGGGATAGTCTGACATTATTTTGTTTTCCCTGGACAGCAGACTGTTGCTTTTAATTTTTCAAGTGAAATGTTCTATGTGCTGCTTGGTGTGACGATTTACTGTGACGGATAAGAGGTTTAGGAATTCATTCAAGTAGGAAAGTGTTCATCATTAGATATTCTGTTAATTTATTTTCCTCGATGGTGTGGCCTAGATGGCAGATATATGTGATGCATGTCAAAGTCATTGCAAAAGTCTTTGTGCTGTGATGCATGGTACCTTTTGCTGACTAAGATACTCTGATAAGTAAGTTTTACTATCACCTGAGGATCCCTCCTCATTTTGTCCCACTAAAGAACTTGCTGGTGGTTGAGCTAGATGCTCCACCATTAGAGATCACCTAGAGGTTGGTTAGCACCCCCCGAGATTGCCATGTGTGTCGTGCATTCGTGCACTTCTCAAGCACTACCTTAAGGATGGGCCTTTGTGGTGTATGCTTAGAGAAAGTCACTTTGGGTGTGACCTTCAAGGCTGTATGCTGCACAAAGATAACTTTGAAGGTTTTATTTAGGGGCTCCTACTTCATTATGCCCACAAAGATGAGCTAGATAGCAATGGTAGTAAGGGGACAGTAAATTGGAGGTTCAGCCTAATGTTACTTAAGTTTCTACTAGGGTACTAACTCTTATTTACCATCCTTTCAAAAGGTGAAAGGTGCCACAGGGGACAACTTGACTGCCTAGTGACACTATGGAGGCCATTCACATCTATGCTCATGACTTTAGTTTTCACATGCCAATCTTGCGCTCTTCATTGTTAAATATATCAACCTATGTAAAGCTGACATTCTTAAGCAGATTGTGAGTCCTGCCAAGCCTCACGATGCATATATGATTGTGACATTCTTAAGCGATATATGTATGATGCCTAGCTATATACTTTACCCTGAAAGTCCACTTTGTTTGCTATTTTTCATAACATGCTTCTGATATTCAGTTTAGGTTGCAAAACTTGAGGCCCTTCTTGTATGTTCCTTGGTCTAGTGTTTGGCTTTTAGCTTAGACAAAAAAATCTAGAAGTTGTTTCCAATCTTCTTTCCTGTCTACGTTATAGCTTTTGTCAAGTCAAAAAGAACTCAAAGCAAGAAGCTGTGTGATAATAGCTTTCAGAATCATTTATTTGCCCGCAACTTTAACTTGAAACAAGAATGAACCATGCACGACTTAGCTCTCCTCTTCTGGAGGACTATTTAGTTGTGCGAAAAGTTTTGAATTATGACATACATAGACCAAAGAAAAGCTAAGCTTGGTTGTTCAGTATATTCTTACAGATTATCATTACCAAATACTTACTATTTTTTTTGTACTGCAGCATTCAAGCAAAAACTTCTGCTAGTATAATCATTTATAATCTCAAGGAATCTTATCTTTGTTTACTTTTACCGTCAATCATCTTCTAGAGAACAACTTAAGAGCATGTGAAAGATAAATCTCAGCCACTTTGTTATTTTCCTTAGGTTTAACTTTAAGTTAGGGTTTAGGTTTTAGACATTCAGGAGGCTTTCTCATAAAATTCAAACTTGATAGAAGAGTACTTTTGTATAGGTGCTCTTTTTATATTTCACAGCGTTATACTTTTATAGGCTTGTAGATTTGTTCTCTATCAAAAGCGATGTTATAGATGTTCCTTTTTTCTCTGTGGGAAAGGAATAGCTGCTGGGTGAGAACAGAAAGTCCTAAATATATGTTCTTGAGAGTGCTAAAATATGATATGAAGGTATCATTGAACTATCATAATTTCCACTCAAGAGTTTTGTATCCTGAGGTGGTTATAGTTCGTTGTTATACCATTTTAACCACTTCATTTCACTTTTGCAAATTAATGAACCCATTGTCAGCTTCATAACAAGTTTATCTAACATAATACGCTTGAATTTCTTGTTATGTAATTTCTTATTCTTCTTGTTCTTCTTCTCTGTGAGGTTGTTCATCATGCTTTGAACTAAACTGCGTAGCTTTATTCTAGCATAACTTGCCAACCTTCATGTTGAGTTTCCTCTCTACTCGAGTTCTCAATGATCACGTCATTGGGAAAGGCAACAAGTGAGATTATGGTCTGAATTCCTCTTCCCTATTTTTCCTTGTTTGACTTTTCTCTTCTTTATGCTACTGACTCAACAATTTGTATTGCTTCTCCACGCTACTTGGTGGTAGCTTCCTTCATAGTTGGTTTTGAGTTTTTCAACCACAATAATACTAGAAAGCAATCAAACTGGTGAAAAATATAAAAATCTACTGTTAAGATTTCTCATTTTTCTGATGTTTACAATTTCTAGCTTGAGGATGGTACAACACACATCTTCCTAATTTAGTTAATCAATGTGTTCTTGTACTGTGATCCTTTTACTACCTCAATCTAACTGACAAGATCCACCATCAGCACACCCCACGTATAATATTTACCTCATGAGAAAGTTAAAAGTATTGCTTTGTCAAACAAGCTGTCTTGAAATGGCCAAAATTGGTACTTACAGTCAGCAACAACTATAGGCTGAAGAATAAAGTAAAATTATTTGCTTGCATTACAAACACATTTTCTAACACACCTTTTTATCTCACATATATCACATCGCAAAAAGTACTGCAGTAATTATTCCAAATAATATTTCAAATAATTTCCTATCCATTAAATGCATTTGGGTCTTGGGGCTCCTTTCTCTAATCGAAATGTAGCTTAATGTCCTTGTCATCCGAACTGATAAGTATGACTATGCTGTTCCTTTGTGTGCCTAGTACCAATTTCTTTGTGCAACTCATTCCCCATTTCAAATCACTGCCCATTGGGTAGCTTGAGCAGGTAGATATTTGTATCCACATGATCTGCTCAAGCAGTGATAGACACACTCCGTTGCTTAAAGATAGTCAATTGCAACTTCATTGCTTGCATAAACTTGTTTTTTGGCCAATCTGAACTTAGTGTTACTCTAGCAGTAAATCTTGGATGATATGTTTGCCACAGTTGCTATTCAGGAACCAATTTGTGTGTCTGTTCGTGAAATATATCATTCTCCTGCACCAGCACTATCTGCCTATACTCAGACACGTGATAGATGGTTTACTGCTGCTCTCATATGTTTGATGAGTTCTTCCCATCTCTAGATACTTTGTTTAAGGAGTTTTTTTTTTTTCTTTCTGTATACTAGCATGTTTGGACTAAATCAACTGTCTGACAATATGTTGTATTTGGCAGCACCTTCTCAACGAAATTGTACATAACTGCTATACAATTGCAACAGACAAAAGTGGGTGCTGTGTGCTGCAGTCTTGTGTGGAGAATGCTTATGGAGAACCCAAAGAGCGTTTGATGAATGAAATAATAAGAAATGCATTACAACTAGCAGAAGATCCTTATGGGTTTGATTCTAATGCATGCTTTTTTTTTAATTCTTTACCCTAAGTTGTAAAACAATAATAATAAGCATGTTCTTTCTTGATATGCTTTTTGCCCATCATTCTATGTAGGAATTATGTGGTTCAACACTTGTTGGGACTAAAAATACCAGAAGTTACAGCTCTTCTGTTGGAACAGCTTCGAGGCCATTTTGTGGCCCTCTCCAGTGACAAATATGCGAGTAATGTAGTGGAGAAAATTCTAGTTGATTCTGGAAAAGGGCACTCCGCAACAGTTATTATGGAATTGCTCACAAGTCCAAATGCTGGTAGTCTACTAGTACATCCTTATGGGAACTTTGTCATTCAGAAAGCGCTATCAATCGCAAAGGTAGTTTGATGTACTGGATTTCTTTGCTGTCCCTTGGGCATGTCACTCTCCAAAGCTTCTGATATTTTTCTGATGCGTGATTGTTTTAAATTCAACAAGTACTTTACATATCTTTTGAGTTGCTTACCGTTAACCTTCTTGGAAAATGCTGAAATGACTACCTTTAGCCATGTTCATGCTGACAAACAGAAACCATTCAAGGCATCATTATCTCTTGCCTTTTAGATGAGGGGTCTCACCACTCAGTCTAGGATTGATCATTTGATTTCCTGCTGGCTGACTCAGTCTTGGTTTTTATGCTCATCAGCTACTTATTGACTGCGTCACTTTGTCATGATTTTGTTGTACAGGGTGAAGTATACGTTGCACTTCACAGCTTAATCCAAAGCAATGCTCAATCAATGCGCAGCAACCTTTTCGGTAGGAAGATTCTTGCTTGGTTTGAGAAGAAGAAGCACCAGCATGTATAGACACGTACCCGTAAGGAGGTGTCACAAACTCTAAAGGCAGCCGGAAATTGTAGCTTTATTCTTACTTTGTGTTGGTTCCGTTCAGATCTCCTACAGAAACCAGCAGTTTTTAACTTGTGTTTATACACCTTGTAATAGTAGCTTCGTGGTTGTAGTGTTAGCC
Organism: Coffea eugenioides; assembly: GCF_003713205.1. Taxonomy (NCBI): domain Eukaryota; kingdom Viridiplantae; phylum Streptophyta; class Magnoliopsida; order Gentianales; family Rubiaceae; genus Coffea; species Coffea eugenioides. The sequence goes on from NC_040044.1 coordinate 4,692,588, forward strand.
TTTTCCTGACTTTGTTGATGGATGAGCTAAGCTTTAAAGTTGCTGACCTGAAAGAAAGAGGAGTGTGATGTGATGGTGGGAAAAATTGTGAAGCTGCAACAGAAGCATTCGTAGCATCATCAATCCAGTGGAGCTTTGTTGTTGGGATATAGCGGAGAGAAGATGATGATCAATCTCTTCCATTCCATTTTGTTGGTTTGTTGCATGATAATTTGTAGGTGTAGTAGAATTGTGTTGGTGTCAGCGTCTGTCTAGGAATAAAATTTTTTTACTCTCTGTTGTTTAATTAATCCTTAGAATGCTCCCTCCCTCCCGTCATGTGTTGTTTACTGTAGCAGCCTTTAGGTTGTGATTTTATACACTGTGATGAATATTTAGAAAGCAATTGTTTTGTTGCTACTTATTTCGTGGCCTTTGTATCCTTAAAATTATTTATTTCTCAATAAATTCACATCGACCTGGTTTAATTTTTTGTGAAGTGTGCTTGGTATCGTGAAAATTACTCTCTATATCCATCATATTTTCTTGATCTGATAGGTAGGTAGACAATATATTACATGATAAAAACCCTTTAAAAAAAAAACAGAAAAGTTGTAAACTTGTAATAATAACAATGACAAGAAGAGTGCTTCTCTTATAAGCTTAGGGACATCCATGATAAAAGGTGCAATCTCGTTGGTACGAAGGAGTTTTGTTAAAAATACTTAATAATTATTGGAATATTGAAAAAAAAAAAAAAGCTTTCTTGTTTAATTTGATTACATATAATTTTGTAATTTTGGGATTAATACAAGAGAATGCACGGTATTAATTTAGAATTGACTTGCACCTTTGTCGACGTAATCAAAGGCTCTAAATTTATTTCCTTGAAACTGTGTGTTTGGACAAACAAGATTTGAAGTAAAATAATTTAATTTACAAATTTCAATCACCTTTTTATATTTTCAATCATCTTTTTATTTCACATACATCACATTACAAAAAATGATACAGTAATTATCTCAAGTAAGCCATCCAAATAAACTCTTCGCAATTGTTGTTGATTTTCTGATTGGATTTGTTACCCTTTTACGAGCTGAACCGGGCCGGCAGGTGGGAGATGCAATTATTATGTATGGCGGGGACCGATGCAAGAGTAAAGCATAGCGTTATTTTCATCGTACAATGTGCATGTGACCGGGCCACATTCTCATCTGGGATCAGTCAACCTCGGACTTAAATATGCCAATGCCACCACTACTGCTACTTCCTGCCTGGCGATGTTGGGGGCGAATCAATAACGGAAAACATTCGGGTAAGTGTTTGGATGCCCACTCTTTGAAAAAAAAAAAAAAAAATTTTTGTTTAATTTGATGCTACACTACTTTTTTTATGTAATCTATGGGAAATTAAAAAAATAATTAAATAATGTGTGTATGATGTAAGTCAAATGATTATTTCAAATAATGAAATATCTAAACACAAGATAGCCCTTAAAACATACGCAATTATGATAGTAATTTTGATGCGTGCATCTATTTTGAGCGTTCTTTACAAAATATGTAATACATGTTCTGAATTATCTTGTGCAAATAATTGATTAATTTGTATAATTTTCCTTCTGTTTATGTTCGTTGTCATTTTGCATGTATTTTTTGAACTTTAGCTTTGCTGTCTAAAATAGAGGAACCTTCTAAAAAAATTATACACCGACGGTATATAAAAAAACTCACTCATATAATTATTAATATAGAAAAGATTGACACACAATGCTTTATGGCAGTAGCATGACACTCTTAATATATATTTTATACAGCAACACATATGAGGAAACAGCCAAAACACTTTTTTAAGTTATTCAACCATATAACTTAGTGGCCAGCGGTGACGGCCAAGATACACAGTAGTAATATATTTGTGCTCTCTAGATTTGGTAAATGAAACAGGTGAATTAAGTCAAGGGCATTTAGGCTTGCCCTTGGAGTTCTTCTTGTCCCTGTAGCAGGGGCACTCGTGCTTGTTCCCATAAGTTCCCGAAGGCACGCAATTGCACTCTTGACAGCAAATTTTGCAGTATTTCAAGCATCTATCTTGCACTCCAGCCTTCGAGCACCTCACTCCACATTTTGAATCACAAAAGCCTGTGACCAACCAAGTAGAACAAATTGAGATTAAAAGCAAAGGATAATAAATGCACAAGAATAAATGTATGCGTTACAGGTGAAAACAAAATTCGCAGCTTATTAGTATAATTGGCCAGACAGGTGCATGCGTTGGTACGTAGGAAGATGTTGTTAATTTCAATCATTATGTCTTGTATCCCGTCGAGGTTAAGAAGAAGATCTTACTTGATCCAGCCATTGTGGTTGGGATGAAGCAGGAGTTGAGAACAAGAGCAAGGAGGAGCAAAGTGAAGAAGACTGGCTTCATCTTTCTGGGCTCTCAAGAAACTGATCAGGCAGAATATATGTGGAAAATGTACTAGGAAAAGGCAGATGATTTGATAAATGCTAGGGGAAAAGAAAAATGGGATGCTTAGGAGGGTTGTGAGTGATTCGTTGTGAGTGATCAGAAAGGGCTTAGTTGGGGGGGAATTTATAGCATGAAGGTCTGTCTGTGGTAGGTAGAGGAGAAGAGCAGGAGAGGGCTTGTTGGAGTCTAGTTGTTAAGATTAAGTCATGTAAAGACTGACAAGTGGCTTCTGTTTGTAAATGCTGTTTAAAGATCGTCCCGTTTGAATAGTACATTCTTTTTTCTTTTTCTTTTTTTTTTGAAACTTCTGTGAAAAAAGAAGAAAAAATCTTGTAGTAACGTGATATAGATAAAATAAAAACGTAATTAAAAATTTTTTTACACGAACTCACAATTCAAATATCCAAGCTACATTGGTCAAGTTCAAACAATTAAAAGGACTTGAGAAAAAATGGAAATTACGAAGCTTCATTCGTGACTCTTCCCATGACTTCGGACAACTGTCTTAAGGTGTCGAGGACTGTCAATCTCATGTTAATTTTCCATTACGCTCGCGTCACGAGAATATCGTTAAACACTTCTCATTTGTTAAAAGGAATTTTTCAATTTAACTTGAATAAGTAAACTAATCAAAAATAGCAATAAGCAAGGATCAGGCCGTCTTATCTAGAATATGAAAAAAAAAAATTGACTTCCAAGCAAAGAAGATGAAGATGGCAAAAGGCAATGCGCCTTTACAGCTAAGAATTGGTGGTATGGGTGGGTTACACCACAAAACATGATGACATAGAATTACTTCTCGGAAACGGTACAAAACTTTCAACCACCCATACATATTACATGCTCTACTGAACAACTGAGCCATGCAACGTTAGGAGTGTAGCGGTGACGAGTTTTGGAAAAGAAGCAGCCGCCACAGCCACGATCGGAGTACCGAACGCCTTCTGGTATCGTTTACGCGTTTGTGACCAAACACCATTAGTCTGAAATTTCCGTAGCCCATTGTCGTGATGGTGATTGATTGCCAAGCTTGCAATTTTTTTTTTTTTGGTGACTGACGAGAAAATTCGCAGCCGCTGTTCGAAAGTGCATATTGAATAAACTCTATTCCGTACAATAGCTCGTCAATTAAACGAAAGGAAAAGACGTACCATGTAAGCCTTATATGACGGCCAAATGTTCCAATACAGATTTCAATTCCAGTTGGTAAAAAGACACCATACCAACTCTACTATTTCGACTAATTCAAAAAAACAACAAGCTTGTAATTTTGTTGGTTTCTTTTTTTTTTTTTTGGACATACTTTTGCAGCGATGGAAGGAGGTTTGCAGAGTTGGAGGCCCTCCCGTTATTCCTTCCTCGTATTATCTTCGATACGACAAAATTTTATCATCAATAAATTTGTAAACTGGAAACGAGGGAATAGAAATTGAATGTTAAATATTCAAAGTCATTGCTGTGAACAGATCAAATATAAAACCAAGCTGCAGGAAATTACTGGAGACACATTCGAGCAATTGGACGTACAAATGTTATTTTACACTCGAAATACGTATTACAGAAAATTCATAGTAGGAAATAATTAAGCGCTTCATGTATTGATTGTACGTCTTAAGTAACAAGCCAGAAATTCCAAAACCAGTGGCCGGTGAGCTGCGGCTGATTCCGCTGCAGAGGTTATTTAGAGCATTCTGGAAAGCCGTTAAAGGGCTGTCTAATCAAGAATTAATGGTTAAAGCCACCGCCCTACTGCGACCAGTCACCACCTTTACACCTTGCATGAAAAGAGAACGGTCGGCTCTATTGTCCTTCGGCGATCAAAAGTTCTCCAACTCTCTCCAGACATGTGACATGTCTTGCTCAGGTTTTGCAAAGAACAAATCCTTTATCTAGAAGCTTATTAAGGTAATTTTGAGCCTTTAGTCCCCTTACATTTGTTTCTTATGAACTGAAAAATCAATTGTCCATAAAAAAAAGAAAAAGTTACTAATTGTTTCACACTTCCATTTGTTTCAAGGATTACCTAGTACGATCAGGGGAAAACAAATTGAATTTTCTTCAACGGAAAATATTTTGCAGGAACTATTTTTGGGGGATATCCTTTCTGCTCTCATATTTTGGCCAAAATTTACAAAGTAGGTCTCCTTTTGATTATCTGTTTTAAGGTTTTTTGCACTTGGTAGTTTTAATGTTTCAAAGCTTGGTAGATTTTGCAGTACTTTGTGTCAATTTTTCCGCTTATGTGTTATTAAGGGTTTTAGTTGGTGTTTGATTCCTTAAGCTAATAATGTGTCGTTTTTGCCGACTGAAGGTGGTTTGCCAAGAACCCCAGCTTTAGCTACAAAAAGTTTTCCTTTTATTTATTTATTTATTTTGGTTGAGAATAAAAAACAAAATGGTTAAACTTCGTCTTATATCTTTTTCTTGTGAAATTAAAAATTGGACCATTCCCCTTTGTCCTCGGATCCAATTGGGCCTTCGGGGCCACATTTACTGTGAGAAGTTGAAGCTTCACTGGATTGATTGCAGATAACATACTGGACGACAACCTTTTGTTCTTGCAAGAGGAGTAAAAATACAGAGGAGGACCAGCTCTCTTGGTTTTGTTTTATTTTGGTATAATCCACAGATATCTATATCCGTTTAACGATTTGCGACTAATCCTGTTCGAGTCGAGTCCGACCTCTTGCAGGAAAGCTGTTCCAACGTTGTCCTTTCCATTTCCATGGATTTTGAATCTGATACCTCATGGTTAAGGGATGGAAGCCCCTTCTGCTTGCACCAACATCCGTTGGTTCGGTTTTGTTTTATGACTCAACAGTCTGTGCTTCCCAACTAAGCCAACTTGTGTTGGCTTCTTTTTCCAATTTATTTCTTCTAAATTTAAGGGACCGTTTATTCATTCCCCTAACCAATCTAACAGGACATTGAATGCAACCTTTTTTTTTTTTTTTTGTGGGTTCAATAAAGACTTCAAACCTAATAAAGGGATAGGAGAAAGGGAAAAAAAAAACTGACAGTCGAACTAGGTCAGGTCCCACCTGAGATGGATCATTTATGGAGTTGAAAAATAATTAGAGACAGGTGCCTCCAAAAAAAGAAAAAAAAGTAAATTAGGGAAAGGTCCTGAAGTGTGAATCTCCTTGCTCTGGATGGGGCAGTATTGGGCCAACAAGAATTACAAGTTTTAATCCATAGGTAGCCAATGAGTTGGGTAGGCAGGATTTAGTTAGGATACAAAAATATGCTGTACACCCAAGGTAGCCCATATGCCATTGTCTGCTTTGTTACGGTGGGAAAACAAGATGGGCAAACTGCTAGTCTAATCTGGTTGAGTTTACCCATCACAAATGGAAGCTCCCGCAAAACCCAAAAGGTCTCGTCCCACATTCAGGCGTGGCTTCACTGGCCCAAGTTAGGGTCCTTTTCGAAATTTGTTCTGGTGATGTGACTTTGCAAAATCGGATGCTTAAATTCTATCCTATTAGCTCCTTTTATTTCTTTTTCGGTCGTACATTAATATCTCGTTGATGGTATTCGTGTACCTAAAAGTTAAAAAGTAAAGTATGTAGATCCAATCTAACGAGCAGAAACATTAATTAGATAGATGATCGTGAAATCTCTAATTCGATTCTTAAATTTTGTTGATTCTCCCTTTCCCGTATAAGGCTAGTGTCTCCCTTTGCACAAAACCTCCAGAAAAATAATTAAATTAAAGCTTCTTCTCCAAGTTGGATGATTGAATAGTGAATGAATTCCTCCGTATAGCAACTGCACAGACTTTAAAAAAAAAAAAAAAAGGGGAGTAGAAACTTATCTGAGATTTAGACGAGTCAAAAGTTGCTAAAGCAACAATATTCCGTCCCCAACATTTTCTCAACTAAACTTTGGTAAGTGCATCAATCAAACAACAATGGTCCTCTCCTTTCCTAAGTTTTATTTAGGAGACAACCTAAGTGGTTGACGACTTTTGGCAAACCAACAAAGAGATGGACCGGCCTTTCTATGACTTCCTCGAGCAAGTTTGGTATCCTAAATTCCAAATTTTTACTTGCTGACACACTAGAATGAATGAAGTGGAGCTTTTCTTTTCTTTCTTTCTTTAGTATTGAGTATTGGAGAAGCCAACAAGAGTGTCACTACTCACTTAGGGTCTAAATTTGTTTGATGTTGAATATTTCAATTTGAAGAAGAAGAAATGAAGCCATAAAAAATGAGTACACTTCTTAGGTTGGTATGACTCCACTCCACATGGAAATCTTGTGTCAAAATTTGACATATAGACCATAAATGTCTAGTACCAAACTAGTAATTATTATCTTTTCTTGAAGGGCCGAAGGGATCTTTCATCTTTATTGGGAAAGCAAATAGGGTGCGAAGCCATGGAGCGAGAGACAAAATACTTACTAGGCTTTTTCACAATACTTACTAATTGATTGGAACTATGGAAGAAAACAAAACTCAAAAAGGGTCCATTTTGATGCTACTAAACTACTGCAAAAATGCTAGTACACATTACCAAGTGCTCCCTCGTCTCGTCAAACCACCTAGCTTAAGCTTTGCCATTCTTCTCCGCAATTTCCGCCCGAAACTCACACCAGCTTAATGTGATCCCCCTCCCATCAAGAAAAAGAGGGCTAAGAACTTTTACTGCAAAATATATTATAACGATTTAATGTATGTACGTAAGAATAAAAGATGTGTTTATGAAAGATATACAATTTTTTTGAAAAATCAAAAAGTGTATTTCCTAGGTAACCTTCCTTCACGTTAAGCTGGGTTGAACACATACACTAGAAGATTTCTTAACTCAAAAAAAAAAAAAAAAATACTCGAGTTTAAGAATGCAAAGGTTAAAATAAGACTGGGTTCTTCTGTCTTTACCGAAATAAATAAATAAATAAATAAAAGAAAATTTCCCATGACTGTGAGAGAACCAAATTTTTTTGAAGATCATGTAGTCTGCGGATGAATCAAATTACGAATAAAAAAAGGGTTGATACTTCAAAATCAATTTACTGGGATACTAGTATCCCAGCATCAGTCCAACATGTGATCTTGTGTTGGTATTCTTTTTTAACCTTTAGCATTTTACACGTTACTTGATTCCATTGAGATTCTCAATCTTTCAATTTCAGCTTTTGACTTTGACTTCAGTCTACTTAGGACACCTGTCAGCATGGCAAAAAATAATAATAATAATAATAATAAAGAGCGAACAGTTGCGACTCCCAGCCCGCAGTTAACTGAAGACTCGAGCCTGCCTCAGTTCTTTTATGGCTACTGAATACTGAGTGGGTATATTTTTTTCCCATGAAAAATATATAATTTTTTATTTTAAATTATCTTTTTATTTCATATAATTGTGTCAAAAAATAATACTATAATAAATATATTAAATAATATTTCAACAATTGATTTATGAAATTTACTTTAACCTGCTATTAGGTGTATAAAAAAAAAAATTGTTTGCCCGGTTCTTCATGATTGCCACCATTCTAGACCAATACAAAACATCTCTTGCTAATTGAGAGGCCAAGATGATTAAGTATTAGTGAGAAACATGGACTAAAGAAAAGCAAAAAAAAAAAAAAAGAAAGACAAATATCGTGTACACGCATCATTTCCCTATACACCCTACAATGCACAATAATGAGGGGTGGGATGCACAATACATGAACAAAAAGAAGCGCTGTGGTTTTGCTTTCAAAGTTTAAAACAAGTTCAAATGGACAATAGTTTCATGAGCAATCATGAACACCATGCGTGCTTGAGATTACTGATTAATGGAGCCGTTTAAATTTCAGGCTATGATATCCGATAATAATACAAAATTTTGAAATTTTAATCACTTGACTCCTATAACCAATCATTATAGGCCATGGCGAACAAAGTCAAAATTTAATTCAATTATCCCTTTTCACACATATGGTTTGTCGGGCAAAGAGAGCCAGAGGGTAACTACAGAGTATAGAACAATAATAGATGATAGAAGAAATGAAAATTGAAAAGACTTTCAGTGCTCCGTGACGAGCGCATTGATTGGGAGAATTTTGCTGCCGTTATGTTAGGTGCCTAACATCCATCCAGGCTCCATACAAGATAGAAATGCCAAAAAGTTATCCTTAAGTTCCATGGCTGGAATTAGGGTTACAAAGGAAGAACTTAAGTGGAGAATGAGCAGACAAGGAGCAACTGTTTACTTGTTTTCCTTACTGGATTACGCAAAATAGAAAATGCAATCAAGATAAGAGAGAGGGGAACTAAGAAGCAATAAGATGGACAACAATTAGAAGAGGGTTTTTAGAGATCTTTTCGTAATTAAGTTCAGGTTCGAATTCTGAACCTCAATCTGACAATTAGGGATATGAATAATGTGGGGCGAGATGAGAGGATAAAAAAAAAAGAAGAGGATAACGACAATGCTGATAGCAGTAAGGGAAAACAAAAATAAACCATCAAAAGAGCAAATCTGTAGCCTCCAAGCTACGTAAATTATTGTTATTAAATTAATGGCAGTCCAAGAGTAGAGTACCCAAACCACATTGGACCTGAGTATTGCAATTTGCGCGGCGCATGATGTCCCATGCCGCCCTCATCTCAACCCTGGTCCCACTTGCTCTTGCGCGCACAGGAAACTTTTTATCTCCATGCACCATTTTTCAAGGGATAGGATTTTTTTCCCCGTACACGGATGTTACGCTCGTATAACGACTGTATCATGGGAATATGATAGGACGCAGCAGTATTTAAAAAAGTGGATTCAAACTTGATTTGATCCGATTTTTTTAAAGACTAAATGGTTTTAATCATACTACTATATCAACTCAACGGGTGGTGTAATCTAATCTAAACCATTGAATATTTAAAAATCGAATCTATCCAAATTTTAACTAAAAAATGTACTGGAGGAGTGGTAACCGCTGTAACAACAAAGCAAAGCAGTAATATTGGCATTTTTGTTACTTCAATTTTTCATTCAAGACGGCTCCAAAAACATGAATTTTATCTTAAGAATGGATGTGTCGCATTAATTTAGCCCAAGCCAGTGTTAACTTAAAAGGTAATTAGATGCATCTGCTGCTAACTGCCCTCGGCCAAGAAAAACAAATCTTTAATGCAAGTAGTCACTATAAGTTACGTTCTTTTTCTGTCAAGTAAAGTAATTACTTTTTTTTTTTTTTTTGTCTGACAGAGGGGATATCCGGGCCGTCGGATAAACCGGACCCGACTAATCCCTCACCGGTCCGAGAGGAGAGGTCCCATCCCCCGAATACGATAACCATGGAATTCGAACCCTGGCCAGCACTGGACAACAGCTCCTAAGGAGGCGTGCTATGACCAATCGAGCTGCCCACGAGGAGCTTAGTAAAGTAATTACTTGTATCTTCGTTATTAGTGGTACAAATGATGAATCAAATTTCCTTGATAATGCCATAGTACTTGTACTATTAAATGCTACAGCCGCAGAAAAATAATAATAGAAAAAAAGTGAAACAGGGTCTGTTTCACTGTTTGTTCATACCCACCCATATATATAATATATGGGTCTGGACTGGAGTTCCAAGTGGACCCGTGGAAACCGCTTCATTATCTGGGTTTTGGATCAGATTAATGAGGAGGAAGAATCAGCCGTTCCAATCATCATAATCGGGTCACGGAAACCACCCATCATCAGAATAGCTCGTCAGATTCCAATAATAGCCTTCAGCCCCTCAATCCATCTCTCTGTTCTAATGAAACTAGGAGGCATGAACGCGCTTCGCGCGATAGAAATATAAAATGCCCTGTCCAGTTTTGAACTAATCAAAATAATAATTTATGTAGAAAAATATATTTTTAAGTATAGGTATTCTACAAGTCTGAAGTTTTGTTGATATTTCTTGGATGTTTCTCACAAAGCGTTTGGTGAATGGCAATTGGCAATTTACATTTTTTAGAAAACCATTTCTGATGAAACAATGGAGCCAACGTAGTATATAATATAGAGTAAGGAAAGAAAGAGTACCGCACAAGTTCCTCTTGTTTATGATTATAATTAAGAGACCAACATTTAAATATCTGTAGTTTGTTTTCAAGGCATGACTCTTTAATAATTTTCCAAATTAAGATTTTTTTTTCTTTCAATTTTTTTTTCTATGTGTATTACATCTAAACTATTAATTTTGTTATCAATTATTCTTATTTAGTAGTGAGAGGTAAATAATAACAGACTTTAAAAAAATTATAAATTAATTTTAATATTGTCATTCCATCAAATATTTTCTTTTTTTATCATACATTTTTGTTAGCTTCCATTTTGATCTTTAGTGGCATGAATAGGTGGTATAGAATTGCAGTATTTCTTTAAGTCCTAACATTTTTTTGTATTTTATTCAGGCCTATTATTAAAAGTATTTGAATGTTTGTTATTGGCCTGTAAGTTTTAAGCTTAAATTTATATTTTTCAAATTATTGTATTTTTATGTATTTGATCATGACTGCGCCACTATCCTAGCGTACTCAATATCTTCTAATGTAACATAGTCACTGTATAAAAGGTTATGCCTGTGTTATTATGGTATCAATTTATGATACTTTTATTAATAAAAATATTTTGAAGACTAATGTTAAGAAAAGAAATAATCAGAACGATAATTTATATTTTGTTCTTTTTGGAGAACTGACGTATGATAAATGGAAGCTAAGAGAAATATTTTTGGTTCTTTTTCTTTTTTTGTTGTTTGAGGGGGGAGGGGGTTCAGTCGGAGGCAAAAGCCTAGTTACATAGGAATATTCCACCCATCTAAAAAGTCTGAAGGGCTAATTTTCCTGCTTTGATGGTTTATTGAAATGCTTAAGATTGCAACCATCACATTGGATAAAAAAAATGCACCATCGAAAATGCTATTCAGGCCTGTAGTCAAAATGGATAAAAAGTTGGAAGCCAAAAAAAAAAGGGATACTATCTGTAACAAAAAGATTAAGGAAATAAGTAGCTGCCTTTGTTTGAGAGCATTGGTAATGGAAGAGTCCAAGGCATTAAAATGTGAGTCTGTGTCTCAGAGAAAGCTAAAACATCATAGATAAGATTTCCTTTTGTGCGCAAGAAAACCATATTATTTTCGTCAATAAGATTGTCTTTGCAGAAGGAATGCCATCCTTGCTCGAAACATCCATCTTTGATGTCGATTTGCCAATGCTGTATACCATGGTAGATTGTAATAGCATGACCGTTTTGAAGACCAAGTGAATGAAAAATAGCAGCAGAGATTTCCTACAAGAGAAAAAAGCTAGTGTGAATTTATCTGTTTTAAAAGAATGTATAATAGTGATCTGAACAGGTAACCTGCTTTTCTCTGTTTGAGCAAAAGAAAACGTGACACCATGGTCTTCCTTCTGGTATTTGGGGTACCTCTTGATCAGCCATTTCTGTAATCATTATAGTTAGCAATAAAAATAAAAATTATTTTCATCACGAGCGTAAAAAGATTCGAACATATAATAATGGAAAGTGGGAAAACAGAATCATATACCTGTATTTGCAAAAGCTTCTGAACTGATATCAATGATGTTTTGCAACCACTGAGTGACGGAAGTGATAGAGTGTAGAGATGGTTCACCTGTGTACTGCAGCACCATTGGATAATCTTCAATGAATTTTCTGCTGATATAGTATACAGCTGTTCCTTCATCTGATGTCTTAGCTGTTGCAGCATGGATGCGTTTCTTATCAAATGTGCAAAGGAAAAACTCTATGTTATCTGTTCCAACTGCTTTCCATTTTTTGAAAGGATTTCTAGGCTTATCCATTGGAAAAGTGATGATTTTTGCTACAGGTGTTAGAAAGAAATGGAAGCATGATTTCATGAATGTTTGAGCTTTATTTATAAGACCATGTTGTTTAATACATGATGTAATGAAAAGAAAGCCATCAGAGAGGGTGGTTGAATGAGTTAAATGAGTAATGAATAGAGAGACTGCAACACGGTCTTCTGTTGTATGTGCAATAAAGAGAGGTGTCTAGATTTTCTAAAATAGCAACGGAGCAATTGATTATCTCAGCTGAACAGAGTTTAGATATACCAAATAGAATAGAAAATCTCTGAACATTGATACTTGTTCAGATACAAGTTTAATAGCTATATTAAAGATTCTGCAATTTTTTTGTACAGATGGAACTTTGGATTCCTTGTTTTTTGTTTGGAATAGTTTTATCAATTCCATTTTAGTTTCTTAGTTCAATTAAGTGATAGAGACTGCAACATGACCTGATATAATGCAGCCATGGTACCTGTTTAGATATAGACTTAATAGCTACATTAAAGATTCTGCATTTCCTGTAAAAATGGAACTCTGGAACTTTGTTTCTTAACATGTAGTTTAGGGAAGTTGTTAAGATTGTCTCAGCATTAACAAATTGCAGAGGCTTTAATTTCAGAGGAGTGTATCTATAGTTAGTCTCAGGAGTTTTACATATATTTAGATAAATGCTGTAATAACCGAAGAGAAAACAAATAAATGTAGTTTTGATAATTATAATTAAAACAGGTGACTATCTATTATCATCTCCAATGGATTGATAAACTGAAAAATACGGCATCAGCAAGATAGAAATGAGGTATGATGTACTACTGATGGTAGAAAAGCATCGCTGCAATAGCTATGATAGAAAAGCAGTTCCAAACAGAAACCAATACAATATAGTATTAAAAGTAAATAGTCTATAATTCGGTCTAAGAGTATGACCTTGCAAACGAAATTTGTATACATAACCATTGCAGAAAAGTATTCCTAAAGACAAGTCAATGGCACACAGCATTAGCAAAAGGATTAAACCAGAATGCTAAAGCATAAAGCGATGGTGTGTTGGAGTAAACTCATATATTTCTTGGTTTCTTGTTGGAAGTAAAACCATCAACATCTAAAACGTCTTGCTGCTTATCCAGAGATTCCTGAGAACCAGTTTGAAGAAGCATTTTTGGCTTTGATGAAGAATGCTCCTTGCCTATATAAATACTTAATTAGCAAAACTAACAATAATTATAATGTATGAAATCAAAAATTAATTTATATAGAATCTAAGATTACCTGATTGAGAAATCATGGTAACTGTAGCATTTGTTGCAGTGGAGACATTCTGTGAGCTGTTTTCTTTAGCATATTCAATGGAATTCATGTCTGAAAACCTTTGTTGTTTAGTTTCAGATTCTTCAAACCTAGCCTCCAACCGAATTCTTGCTTTTGGTGAAGATGGCTGCTTATCTGTGTGATTGTTTATTTAGCTAGACTATCAGTAACCATAATGTAGGAAACTAAGAAGTTAATTTATAAATGAAGTAAATAATATTACCTTCAATGTGTTTATGCTGAGTACTATTTTCTTCAGGATATTCAATGGATTTGATCTCTGAAGTGTCTTCGAAGTAATACTCTATAGTGTAGCGTTTATGACTGTTTCCTTCTTTAGTAGTGCCTGGCTTGATTTGAACTATGAACATTTTTGTTTTCAGCTCTTTATGAACCTTATCCAATGGCAAGTCTATTTTCTACAGTTTAAAAGAATTGTTGAGATCATAAAATCATATATTCAGCAGCAATAATAATTTATTTTAAGCATATCTGGTTATTGATTAATGAATGTATGCAGCATTCGGTACTATGTAACAGGAACTTGCCTTGTCATAATATTCCATTGCTTCCAGTGCAGTCATTTTGAGCAAGCCTTCAGCTAATTCGCCAAACACTGATGCAGTGATTGTATCAGTATCATCAGTTAGATCAACATCAAATCGGCACCTATATTAGCAAAAAAGCATGCCATTCAAAAATTGCAAAAAATGCTCACTGAAAAAATTAGCAATAGTATGGAGAATAGCATAGATAAAGCAGAAATAGATGATTTTAGTTATATCAGGTCTAATAAAAAGAAAGGGATAAAAACAAGCAAACTTAACAATAAGCATAATACCAATCTAAATATTCCACAAGAAGAGAAAAAGCATGCCATTCAAAAATTGTAAAAAATGCTCACTGTAAGGATTAACAACAATATGGAGAATAGCATAGATAAAGCAGAAATACATGATTTTAGTTATATCAGGCCTAATAAAAAGAAAGGGAAAAAAAGCTGACGATAGAAAGTGCTGGAAAACAATAAAATTTTGAACAGATCTGCATTGTATCTGGGAAAAAAAAAACGATTGCTTGAAACCATCACCAACAGAACTCGATAATGTTATTTTCTTGACAGTCATAGTCCAGCCAGGCTGAAAGCATATGGAAAAGAAAATTCTTGGAATAGATCGGCAAAAAGAATGATTTTTTGTTTCTTATGAGAGCGCTAGACCAATATTAAAGGGCGGGGGACAAGAAGGAGGGAAAAAGTGCAATAGTCCAGAGACTAAAAAAACCACATCACGAAACACACAACTACATAGCCTCGAGTTTGCAAGGGAGAACCACAAAAAAGGGAAAAAAAATAGCGCAACGCAGGGGAAAAAAAAACAACGCAAAGGCCAACGTCAAACCCATGTAGACCAGATAACGGAACAACCAAACAAAAATACAACGCAACGTGGAGGTAAAAAGCAAAAAAAGGAAAAAAACACCGCAACAAAAAAAGGCAAGATCGACGCTCACCGGAGAGGAAAAACACCAAAGGAGGAAATATCAACCCTAGGCTAAAACATACAAAGAAAAGTCACATTGAAGAAAACTTACCGGTGTAGAAGGCGAAGTGGCGATGGTGATTATTGTTGGTAGTTCTGAGTTTGAGGGATCTGAGGAGTGGCGGCGGAGGAGAAGAAAACCGTCTTCTGTTCAAGAAAGAGAGACAAAAAGAATGAAATAAAGAAAAGAAAGGACAGAATAGAAGAAACGGCGGAGTTAACCTTAGTTCGAAAAATTTTTTTTGTTGCGTGTAAAAAGACATGGCCGAACTCCTGGCAATGAAGAAGTAGAAAACTCACCGGAAAGAAATTTTATGGAAGAAATAGAAAAGGTACAATGGCGGAGGAGGAGCGTACCTCACCGGAAAGGAAGAGGTAGAAAAGGTACAATGGAGGAGGAGGAGGCGACGCGAACGGACGGCAGCTGATCTGGACTACTGCAACACAAAGAAAGCGAGAGACAGAGGATGCATGGCCGCTACGCAGCTCAAAATGGGAATCAAAGAACAAAAAGCAAAAAAATCAGTTTCAGGTTACAACTCACAAAGGAAGCTCACAGTGAATCATGCACTTCACCGGAAGTAAAAAGAAGAAGAGATAAAAAGAAGACAACGGAGGAAAAGGAGGAGAACCCAACGGCTACCACTGCAACCCAGAGACCGCGAGAGACCGAGGATCAATGCTCCTTGCGTAGTAAGAAGAGAAACAGAGCAATATCGTCAAGAAGAAGGAGAGAGAGAAGTTAGGCAAAAGCAGAGGCATTGGATTCTGCCAGATTGAGAAACAAGTCTTTCAATGTGGCAGAGCAGGCAGCAGGAGCCTCAGTGCGGCAGAGAACGCAGCAGCAGACACATGGGTTACTGACAGAAAGAGAAGAGGCCAACGGAGCCGAACCTGCTGCGCCATGCGCGAACAACACAACGCTCCCAACCCACATGCGCGGCACGTGAGAGGACGACGAAAGTTTTGGCTGAATGCTGTTGGGACGTTATCTACTTATGTTGAAGAAAGAGAAGAGGCCAACGGAGCCGAACCTGCTGCGCCATGCGCGAACAACACAACGCTCCCAACCCACATGCGCGGCACGTGAGAGGACGACGAAAGTTTTAGCTGAATGCTGTTGGGACGTTATCTACTTATGTTGATTATGTTGAAGAAAGAGAAGAGGCCAACGGAGCCGAACCTGCTGCGCCATGCGCGAACAACACAACGCTCCCAACCCACATGCGCGGCACGTGAGAGGACGACGAAAGTTTTGGCTGAATGCTGTTGGGACGTTATCTACTTATGTTGATGAAAGGCTGCAACCCGATGGGCGCCCCTGGAAGCTGGAACCCACCAATGTAAATGGTCCATCACAAAAACGATTCACACCTCCTCTTCTTTATCAACGACCACCAGCTAAAAACTAAAACGAGACGGAGCAAAAAGCAAAACGACAAATCAATGACGCGCAAGCTGGATAACCAACCTACCACTGCCCACTGCATCCTACACCCTATTTCAACAGCCGTCTACTGCCACTGCGGCAGTACTTGTCCCCTTGTGCTATTCATGATCATCGATACGTCCTAGACGGACCCCTCTTATTCATTTGCTCTACCCAATTTACCCACCATTTTTTTTCCTTTTTTCCTATTTTTGCAAATTTATACAGTCTACTCCCACCACTATCTATTTATCAAATTACTCTTTTAGCCTGGTTGAGAATCCCTATGAGAAACTTTTAATTTTTTTTTGTGGCTATTTCAATAATGCGACCAATATATAATATCGTTGTACACTTGTTCTAGGGCTAAGATTGTAGATTTGATTAGAGATGCAGATTAGTTATGCCGAAACACTAATTAAACGGATGGAAAAGAATATACTTATAAAGCAATGGGTTCGGCAAGATTAATGTAGAAATTACACCATGCATTAAAGTTAAATTCAAGCTGAGTAATATTTCTAGAATGTTGTGTTTGGATTGCATTTTTTGTGATTTTTCATGGAAAAAATACTGTAGCGATGTGATGTATGTGAGGGAAAAAAGGTAATAGGAAAATGTAATCACGGAAAATGACGTAATTTTTCGACGGAAACCGACAATCCAAACAAGGCTACAATACTTCCAGTATTTGTCCTTATTTCAAAAAGAAAATCAGTTGATTAAGAATTATTGCTGCTTATGTTTTCAATTGTTCTTGATGGGAAGAGTTATTAGAAGACTTAAAGACCATTGTTTTACGGGTAGGGGAGGGGGGGTACAGTTGGTGTAACAAATTAGATAAGGAGATCAAATCAGAAATTGATTTCATTACTGTTCGTAAATGGCTAAAAGCCATAATTTAATAATTAGGTGAAACAACCGTTTCTCTTGAGAAGGTAAGGCAACTAATTATTAATTAAATCTGCCATTCATTTTAGCCTTACATAGCCGATAAACATGACTTGTTATACAAACCAATATTGTGCTTCCAATACTTTTCTTTTTGGGTTTTTCTTTTTTTTGTTAATATGATGTTTAGCGTTTTAAATGATAATTGCTTTCAAGTTATTATGACCAAAACTATCCATAAAAAATGAAGCACCGTGGCATACACGTTATTCACAATGTTTTTTTTTTTTTTGGCAATCTACATGTTGCTTTCAAAGCCAACTATTGCTATCATCTTTATTTTCATTCTACCAACATGGCTTGCAACTGAACATGATCTAAGTCTCAACCGCTGCTATAAGCTTAGTAAATATAAATCTTTAGGTTGCAACCATAAGTTGGTCCAATAAAAGTTTAAAATATTTTCTTACCACAATCTATATTAGCACCATATCTATGTCTTAATTATTTATCTTATCCACCTCAAAGATACCTTTCACGTTTTAATCAACATGATTATCGCGACAAATTCTTTATGCACAAAATGTCATTTGTGCGTGTTAGGATTGCAATTTTTTTTTTTTTGGGATTGCAATTTGTAGAAGAGCTTTTGACAGTTGTATTTATTTTGATGCTATGTGTGTAAGATGTAACGATAGTTGGAAAGATAAAAATACAATCATCAGGAAACATGTTAAAAACAAAACGAAATAGAATCCAAAAATTTTTCAAAATAACCTTACCTACTTGGCTAGTTTCTCACTTATTTTGGAATTTGGCTGATGTCAATCGAGAAATGAAACCCATAAATGCTGAGGGTAAAAATGACATTAAGTTATCAAAACGTTTTGACCGAAGTCAACAGTAAGAGTGGCCATAAATATGTAAATCACACATTCCATTCCACACTAAACAATGAGAAAAATGTTTTGCTTCTTTATAACGTCATGCCCTTCTGCCTTCTTTCAGTGACTCCTCACTCTCTCCACTCTCCATAGCTGCTGCATTCTCTTCACGATTTCTTCTTCGTTTTAAACCTTCCCTCTACCGTACTTGATTGCAGAAAACTGAAAAGGGTTCTCATTTTCATCTCCATTTTCTGCAAAAAAATGGAGCGGAAACAGGGCTTCTTTTCAGCACTCAGAGAGGAAGTAGTACGAGGTTTATCACCGGGTCGGTCCAGAGGGCGAAGCCCATCTCCTTCAAGGTCGAGTTTAAGGAGGAGAAGGAAGGGAGCCCACACGGTTCCGCCGGAGGCGTTCATTTCGAGATCGGGGAGTTTGAGGCCCGGCGTCGAGACTCTGTCGCCTTTGAGGGAGGGTCCGGATCCGGCCGGGTCGGAGGTTGGGGATAGTAAGAGCGAGAAGTGGGGCCACTGGCTGTGTCGGGCGCCCTCCCTTTCGACTTCTGCCTCCGGATCCGGGTCGGGTTATCAGAGGTCCGATCTGAGGCTGCTGCTTGGTGTCTTGGGTGCGCCGCTTGCCCCGGTGCACGTCAGCAGCAACGACCCTTTGCCTCATCTCAGCATTAAAGACACTCCCATTGTTAGTCTCTCTCTCCTCAACATTTTTCCTACAGCACTCCAATGTCTACTCTCTTACATTTTCTTTTTTTTTTTTTGGGTTTTTTGGTGGGCTTGGATTTTTCTGTGCTGTTAATGTTCTTATATTTGTTATTTCATGTGGTGGGGTTTTAATAATTGTTGGGTTTTGGATGTTACTGCTTTTCGGAGTGATGAATAAGAATTGTTGGGATTGACTGATAGCAACAGTTATTTTACAAAAAGATTGTTGGGTAGTAACTGTGAATGTTTTTGTTTGTGGTTCACAAAAGAACTGAGCTTTCGTCCTTCCAATCAGATACTGAAATGGATATATAAAAACCTTGATATAAAAATGTTTTGTGGTTTTTGTTTGTTTGATTTGTCACGTCTATAATTTAGTTTTTTTTTTTTTTTGGGTTTTGGCTGCATTTAAAATTTTTTTTTTATCCGGGGTTTTGGCTGCAGGTTAACCAATGAGTACTCTCTTGATCACTTCCTTTTCTGAGTTTCGTGTATGTATTGCTAAGGTTTGTTTAGCTTGTTGGTCCTAAATAAATATAAATGAATTTGGGTTGTTAATGTAATGGGATATTCTCTGAAAATGTGGTGAAGTTTGATTCTCAAAATTGAATACGTCAAAAGAAATATAAAATAAAATAAAAGAAATCTGCGCCTTGAGAATTTGGGAAAATGGATAATAAACAGACAGTGAATTAAACTTGGGGTGGGGGTGGGTAAGGAGATTGTAGAGGGCTTTGAACTTGTTTTTTGGATATTGGATAACACAGATTCTCATTGGTGTTAATTGAAATTTATCTTGGCTGATCATCTCATGTTTCGATAAATTGCTGTGCAGGAAACTTCATCAGCTCAATATATACTGCAGCAGTATACAGCTGCATCGGGAGGACAGAAGTTGCAAAATGCTATTCACAATGCTTATGCAATGGGAAAAGTGAAGATGTTGGCATCAGACATTGAGACTGCTACAAAGGTCATTAAGAGCAGGAATTCTTCGAAAGCAGCCGAGTCTGGTGGATTTGTTCTCTGGCAAATGAACCCAGATATGTGGTATGTGGAGCTCGCGCTTGGTGGTAGCAAAGTCCATGCTGGATGCAACGGGAAATTAGTTTGGAGACATACCCCCTGGCTTGGTGCACATGCTGCAAAAGGGCCCGTCAGACCACTGCGTCGTGCCCTTCAGGTAAATAGTATTGTCTTTAACTGTAGGACTTTCTTTTTCCTTTACCTGTGCCATCTCTGTTCGGTCAGTCTTCAACATGGTTCTGTTTTGGACTTCAGGGACTTGACCCGAGGACCACGGCAAACATGTTTGCTAATGCTAGATGCACAGGAGAGAAGAAGATTAATGGGGAGGATTGCTTTGTTCTCAAGCTTTGTGCTGATCCACACACATTAAAAGCAAGGAGTGAAGGACCTGCGGAAATAATAAGGCACGTTCTTTTTGGCTATTTTAGCCAGAAAACAGGGCTTCTTGTGCACTTAGAAGATTCCCATTTAACGCGTATTCAAAGCAATGGAGGTGATGCTGTTTACTGGGAAACAACAATCAATTCATTTCTTGATGATTATAGGCCTGTTGAGGGGATCATGATTGCTCACTCTGGGCGGTCAGTGGTTACCCTTTTCAGGTTCGGGGATACAGCACTGAGTCATACCAAAACCAGGATGGAAGAAGCATGGACCATCGAGGAAGTAGCCTTCAATGTTCCTGGTCTGTCGGGAGAGTGTTTCATTCCACCTGCTGAGTTGAGATTGGGTTCTCTCAGCGAAGCATGTGAACTTCCTCAAGGAGAGAGGGCAAGGACAGTGGCTGCAGCAGCAGCTTATCGGGCTAAGGTTGTTGCGCTGGAGAAATCACGGGAGAGCAATGTCAACAATATTGTACTCAAGATGGATATTTAAGACATGAAACTGGTTTAGTAGCTTCTTAGTCCCAGTAGGCTAGTTTATTTGCACAAATAGACTGACGAAAGGAGGTAAGTTAGTTAGCTAGGAACTCAGTTGATCGAAGAATTTTGAACTTGGATACAGATCTTTCTGAATTGTATATATTAAACTAGATGCCTTGAAATGAAACTCTCAGTCAGCAGTTTCTTGCTAGTGGAGGCTTATGTTATGTACCCGCAGCGCACTTTCAAGCTCAGTTGAGCTGTAACTTTTTAACATTTGAGATTTCGCTCTTGTAAAATCTCGTCTCAACTGTAATATTGAATATGGTCATCCCTTTCTGTCATGGTTTTGTATTATTTAAGGTTGTACTGGCATCCAAATATTCACTATCGCTACTGAAAAGCTGTTTGCGTGAGAGGCATTGGAGCTATTAAATGTTTTTGTTCGTTTTTGTATCGTGTCTAATTATTTCTGCCACTCTTTGTTACGTCCACGTCTACGCAGTCTCTGTATCTATATCTATACACTCTTTGTATCTATATAAAAGTCCTAAAAATTTATCATTGCCCGTTATAACCAAGGATGAGTGAAGTTATCGTTCCCATGATTCTCATTCTTCATGCCCAAAAAGAGAGATCATTTGTTGTCTCTCATGCGGTCTTGGCATTATAATTGATAATCCGTTCATGTAGATCCCCATAATAGTTAATTCCTTGAGCAATAATGACAAGGGAATTGTATAGTAGAAAACCAAGGTAAAGCTTGATACTTTTTTTTTTTTTTCAGGGTAACCCGAAACATACCCAATTCGAGCTATTTGGACTCGATACATCTGTATCAAATAAGAAGAGTACGCTGCGGTCCCACGCAACGCACTCACTCGGGCGAGTCATGGCCAAGTAAAATTCGAATTCAGAACCAAATGAGTTCTTAAGAGTTCGTTTACCACTAGACTATCCCATAGGGGCAAATCTTGATACTTGCTCTGGAGTGTAGGGATGGCTTTGAACATCCACAGATGCTGATCAAACCTCATGTATGCCCACCAATGCTTCAATTTCAGATAAATGGGCATAGCTATGCTGTCTTCTGGCTGTTTTCTCAGCCCTGCATCCGGGCCTCCAGAATAAACAAACAGCTTCGCATTCTCAGTTTCATGATGCTTGTTTAATCTTATGAGACAAACAAGTGCTTTAATTTCAAATGCATTAGGGATTATCTGATTATAGTTTGTTCAAATAATTAGTTTAAAAATTGGAACAGGAAATAATTGCGTGGAAATCCGGATAGGCAGAATTGCATAAATATCTGAACAGAGCAGGATTCTTGTGATAGTAAAAGAATGTTTTTAGCTAACAAAACAGAATACGATAATGTAGATGTCCATTGACAGGGATGGAAGCGCAACCAGCAGCAGTGCTTTTATGTCGGGCCGCAAACTGCCCCGATTCTATTCTTGGGAATAAAAGACTCACATGATAGGAAGGGAAAAAATCGTTCAAAACTATCAAAATGGATTTTTTCATCATTTACTTTTAAAATGACAATTATATTTTTCTTACAAAATCAAATCGATAAAATTTAGTCCCAATTTAGATTTTTGACTATTTTTTGCCCTGAATTTATTACGTGATTCATACATGATTACTTATTTTTTATTTTTTAAGAGCAAAAAAGATTATATCTTATTTGTAATTAAACAAATAAGCCTACTTATATTCATTTTTATCTCTTAAAAAGTGAGATCGAACCGAATCATATTCATTTCCCCCCCCCCTAAAAAAGTGGGTTCTAAGTTCTGATCCAATTCATATTCATTTTTGCTATTAAAAAATTGAAATTTGACCATTTTGTATATTGAAATTGATGACATGTGAGTCACGTGATTATTTCAGGTTAAAAAGCGATCGGAAACTTAGGTTAAAATCAAATTTTACTAATTTAAATTTGTGAGAAATGTAAAGTTAATATTTTAAAAGTGAAAGACAAAAAAATTTATCTATATTCTATACACACGCAGAGACGTGTGTGTATATATATATATAATTGTGCTAAATAAAAGCATGTTTCTTACTTTTTTGGATCTACCTAATATGTCCTTAATTGAAAGATTGTAACTTCTTAATGTAACGGACAAACAAGTCATTAAAATGATAAATACATCTCTTTATCAAATTGGGAAAACTTCTATATCCAATTAGAAATCTTGCTAAGACAGAATCTTTTGTTGGAAAATTTTCATAAAGAAGCAGAAATCTACCCAACAAAGGCTCCAATTGAAAACTAGAAGTATATCATCATTCAGAGTATAATTAGACTCATTACTTGTATAATTACATTCAGAACTCTAAAGGTGTATCATTAGACAGAAGCAAAGTGTTTTTTTTTTTGTGGATTAGAAACCGATCAACATCCATATAAAAAGTTTAAACAAGCTCTATTAAGCAAGACTATCTCATTAGTGGCCAAGACTTCACAGGATCGAGGATCAGATAACAATTATAGACAATGTGATTTTTCCCTCCATATTGTACTATAAAGATCCGTTGATGCCATTACTATCATAGTATAAAACTTTCGTTGAAAATTTATCATTCTTTTACATAAACACCATGATAGGGTGTTAATTGTTGATTATTTTATTATTAATTTCCCCTTTGTCCTTGCCAAATATTATTTTAATTATTAATATTTACTTATATTTGGCATTGGACCCAATTTCAGGAAGTGAAGCAGAAAACTACAAAAAAAGAGGGACTTTCTGGAGACAATTGAGACTTCAAATAAGCCACAGACCTGGCCCACATGGTGATACTCGCGGACTGCATTTCTTTTGCTGATGAGGAGTGTCTTGAATCCTAGGAGTCCTAGACGCAATGAGAAACGAGAAAAGAGGAAACATTAAGAGGCCTTACCCTTTGATCAGCGGGGACCACGGAGATAAGAAGCATGCGTCATTTGGGCTCTTGGAAAGAAACGTACAGAGGCTTGTGAAATGGAATTGGACTCTCAATTCGTGTGGGGACCACGGGACTAGATAGTATGAGTCATTTTCCTTTGGCTTTAAAAGAAGACAAACGTACAGGAGGTTTGGTGATCAATAGTTTTAGCTTAACTTTTAGCATAGTTTTAGTTTTCTTTTCTTTCTTGGCTCTTTTGATGGCATGGATCTCAGTTAAATTACGGGGAGATTTTCTCATGAGGCGTGGCTAAGTTTCTGATCTAGTCGAGGAACAATGGAGGACTTGGTTCTACTAAATTTGTGAGATCGAATTAGTTTTTATTTATTTCTATTATTCACTGGTATTTGTCTATCTTCTACTTTATGTTCATATGGTTGTTTTATTATTCGATTATCCAGGGCCCGGATTCTAGATTAATTCAATAACCTGAAGCCAATTAGGGTAGTTAAATCCGTAATTGTTTAATTATTCTAAACTGGTGGCAACTAACATGACTGGGTTTGTGTCAGGGAGATAGACAGGCTAACTTAAAGAGACCCTCGTAGTGTGTTGATTGGTTAGAATTAGACTCTTCTAATTATTCATGCAATTAGGGAATTGAACTTCTATGGTCGTACCTAGGGTTGTTTCCTGATTAGAGAAATAGTCAACGGTCGTACCTTGGCTATCGACAAATTGAGGAAGAGTTGGTTGTTTATCGCGTGTATGACAACTATAACTAATTTATCAGATAGTAACTGGAATAATCCTTGCATCTGTGATCGAATTAAGTGAATCATCTCCGAAGTTGTCTCTTGGCTAGAGTTCGTCTATTATTATTTTTATTGTGATAATTAGTTATTTGAGTTGTAGTTATTTTATTTTATTTTAATTTATTCCAAGTAATTTAGTTACTCTCATTTTCAAAAACCCCCCATATCTGGAACTTGAGAAGAAATTAAATTATCCCCAATCCCTGTGGATTCGACCCTACTTACCGCTATATACAGAATTTGTATTTTATTTGAGCAGGTATTTATTATTGCACAGGCTCGACACCCTGTCAATTTTTGGCGCCGTTGCCGGGGACTGGTGCCAGATTAATTTGTTTCTTTTTTAGTTCATCTTTTTTTTATTTTATTTATTTATTTTTCTCTTTTTTTTTAATATAATTTATGGCTTCTAACACTCCGTATTTTGGTGATAGACTGGATTTTGTTTCCAGGGAAGGCAATGAGGCTTCTTTCTTTGCTAAGTTTGCATATTCAGAGGCACTTAACTCTATTAGAGAAAGAATGGCTGCTGCAACCTGTAAAATTTGTTATGCCAGGGATCATTCAACCGGTATGTGCCCCGAATATCAAGATAATCTGAGTGTCCCACTCAATAATTATGGAGATTTTTCACTCTGGTCTCAAACGTGATATAACCCTAATCCAAACGGGTATGATCAAGGATGGTGGGATAACTCCAATTATAATTATACAACAGGACCAATAAATTTTCAGCAGTATGAGTCTCAAGAATCATCATCTATGTCAGGTATGTCTCTTGAAGAAATAGTTGAATCAATAGCTACTAATACATATTAATTCCAACAGGAGACACAAATGAGAAATGGGATGATGAAGGATGCAATGAGTAATTTGGAAGATCAAATATGTCTATTGACATCCAGAATAAATCGATTGGCTTCTCAAATTGAAGAATTACTCTCGAAAATCATTGTTGATTTTGAAGAAAATAAGAATGCAATTTGCTTGACTAGTGATGAGGAGATGCAAGAGTGTCAAAATGAGAGATCTACAGATGCAGTTGAAAAAGTTGCCGAAAAGGAAGAAATAGAACCCCAACCGCAACCCATTCAAGTGAAAGAATCCAGTGAAGAATCTTCAAATGTGGTGACACCCCCTCCATCCCTTAATCTATATTCTCTTGACTCTTACTCTATAATTTCTGTTAATGAGATTGATTTTGTTATACCGGAAGTTCTTGAGTCTCATGGCAGGAATGAGTTAAGAGTAGTTATGGTCAAATATCTTGAACCGTTGAATGCTCTTGACGGAGGAGTGGATGAAGAATTGCGATCAATACTTGATTATTTGGCGCCATCAACTAGTCCATGGAAGACCGTAACTCGTGTGCTCAAAAATTACTCAATCTATGAGGGTTACCAGGATCACATTGAAGATGAAGTATTGAAACAAGCCACAAGATTTTATCCTCCATGAACAAGACATAACAATGTCTAGCCAAAAACATTAAAGAAAGGCGTTTTCTGGGAGGCAACCCAATTGTTGATTTTGTTATTTTTGTGTTCAATTTCTTAAATATGTCGTTTCTCACTTGGGTACTAATCACTCTTGATGTTTCCTCACTATGACCAAAATAGGTAATCTTGGCGTGCCCACGCGAGGAGGGCACGCGTTAAGCGTCTAAATTCAAGTCTCATGGTCAGTGGACGTTTTACAATCTTGGCGTGCTCACGCGGTGTTTGGCGACTCAAGAATGAATTCGAAAAAAAAAAGAAATTTTTTTTTTCACATTGAAAAAAAAAGAATTTCAAAAATTCAAAAGAAATAAAAAAAAACATTTTTTTTCTTTTTTTTGGAAAAAAAATTGAAAAAAAAAACCCAAAAACTATTTTTTCTTCTTTCTTTTCTCTTTCTTTCTTTCTTTCTTTCTTCCTTTCTTTTCTTTTTTTCCTTTCCTTTTCTTCTTCTTCCTCGCTGCCCTGTATCCCTTTCCTTCTTTTCTTTCGCTTATCTGCCATCATCTCCCTCACTCTCTCCTTAGCCCGACGCCACCAGTCTCCCTTTCTCATCCATTGCCGCACGCCGCCTCCGAGCTCCAAGCTCCACCTCACGGACAACCTTCAGCAGCTCCAAAGGCCGCCGCTGCTCCTCTGCCCACGGCCGTCCACCCACAGCTCGCTGAGCTCCTCCGTTCCAAGCTCCACCCGCTACCTCCACTCACCAGCGCCTTTGACCGCAGCCGCAACTCCACCATCACGCGAGCACCGCCAGCTCACAAGCTCGCCGTGGCCTCCTCTCTCCACCACCAGCTTGCACCCCTCTGCCCTCAACCCGCCGCCACCCTCTTCGCCGCTGTCTCCACTCACCAGCTCACCACCACACGCACCAGCAGCTCCAAAGCTCGTCACCAGCTCTGCCCAGCCGCACCTAGCTCGCCAGCCGCCGCTGCCCCGCTGCTCACGCCACCCACTGTCACGCCATTCCAATCTGTCCAATTTGACAGGTGGAGGTATTGACTCTTCCACCTCGATTAGTATTTGTCTGGTTCTTCTATTGCTGGAATTTGCGCTTTTGTTTCGTGGGTTTCTTGATAGCTAATAGCAGGGGGTGATTGAGGCATTTTTTGGGGTTCATTTAGAACTGAATTGAGTTTAATTGCTGCTAGATTGTTGGCCGTTTGATTAATTTTTCCTTGTGACTCACCAGTGGTACTGGTTGAGGTCTTTTGCCCTGTGATTTACCAGTGGTACTGGTTGATTAATTTTAAAATTTAAGTTCTTGCGGTTGAGTTGCTGCCATTGAATTTAATTCTTTCCTGTCTGTGCGCCAGTGGTACTGGTTGCAGTGTTGCTTTCCATTTCGTAATCCTCTGTGCTGGCCTACCTATTTGATTCTTGAGTTTTGGTGCCTGAACTGTTCTCGAATTCTAACCATTGGTTGTTGCCATTGCCTGTTGCTTGGCCCAATTGCTAAGTTTTGATCGTTTGAGTTGGGTACTTGACTGTCCAATTGGAGGCAGTTGTTGAGATTTTGGGTGGATTTGTGTCCAATTGCTGAAATTTGTTGCTTTGTTTAGTTACTCACACTGCTCCTAGTTTGTTCGAATGAAATTGGTTGGACGTCCCTTGCCCGTGGAGTTTAACTGTTACATTGTTTGGGGTGATTTTCTGGTATTGATCGAATTGTTGGGCATTATTTGGGATTTTGGCTGCTGGAGACCCCTATTGCACCCTTAGTTGAGTAATTTTCTGGGTTGGTTTGTTGAATTAGTATTGCCATTGGTTGACTCTAAGTACCTTGTTTGGGGAGTATTCGGTTTTGTGATTTCAATTGCTAAGCTCATTGGAGCACTTGCAGAGATTTTGAGTTGCATTATTTCTGCATTGACTAATATTCGGACCACCATTGCTTATTGTTTGTAATATCTGTTTTGTTGAGACTTTCGCCTAGTCCTTAGGTGCCTGAAGTTTCCATTTTCTTGATTGGGGTGGTCCTTTTTATTGCTTCATTATCTGTGCGAGGCACCAGTGGTACGGGTTGGGGTATTTTGACTGCATTTGTTCATTCTCCTTGGTTGGCTGCTTGATTGAAAGCTCAGAGCTTGTGACTAAGTTGTTATTGCTTAAATTCTAACCTGCTATTACTGGACTTGCTGAATTTTAGGGGACATTTGTTGCGATTTTGGGTAGAATTGGGTTCATTTGTTGAGATTTGTTGATTTATTTAGACTCTATTACCGCTTCTAGTCTGTTTGATCTCCATATTCGTTGGAATTGACTGCGTTCAAGCACATTGTTGGACGTTCTCGGCCATTGATTGAAACTGCTGCATTGTCTGGAAATTTGCTGGTTTGCTGTTCTCTGTTGCACTCTAGTTCGCCTGGATCAAGACGCACGTCGGAGTTCTCATTCCCTCTACAATCTTTCACTGCCGCGCACTACCGTAGCACCATTTTCACTCCACCGTTCCCACCTATTCCATAGCCGCCCGAGACCTTCCACCACGTATTCAGGGAAGTGTAGTTGTCCTATTCGCTTTCTTTACTGTATGATCTCCATTGAGGACAATGTCGGATTTAGGTGTGGGGGGGAAAGCTGTGGTACAGCTGGTATTTCTGGTGTTCAGTTTTTAGTTTTTTTTCTTTTCCTTTATTTTCGTTGTTATTTGTTCTATTTTTCGTTTATTTCCTTTTCTTTCTTTTTAGTGGTCAGCTCTTCTATGACTACCAAGTTTTGATGCTGGATTGTTGCCTCTAATTTTGCTATTGCCAAGTTTTATTAATAAAAGGGTATGAAGTTAATGTGGTTGAGTTCAGGGACATCGCTTTGGTGAATATCAGTAATTGCTTAACTTTTTCAATTTTTGGTTAACTTTTCTAGGTATAGGGAATGATTGTTGGCATTTTTCATGTGAATTGGTCTGGCTATTAATTTTAGTTCTCCATGTTTGAAAATTTGAGGCTAGCTGCTGTTATTTTTTTGTGTTATTTTTAGTTATCGTGCTATATGGTTGTAAATAAGAGTTGACTGTACTCCGCTAATAGATTACTACTGAATAATCGGGGATCTTCACCTAAAGTGTCGATTCTCGCGTCAAAAGGTAATGATTTCTATGATTACGTGGTCATACAGCGATGGGGGCTGAGTAACCGGACTTCTTCATCTGACAAATGTTGGAGTCCGCGTCAAAAGGCTCCGATGGCTATAGACTAAGTCTTTTGTTATTCAAAAAAAAAGAACGAAAAAAAAGTAAAGTAAAGAGTGTGTTAGTATGTGAATAAGTCAGCTTGCCTATTTGTGATCTTAATGTCGAGATTTTGGTTAGTAATTGGACCGTTTGCTGATAAATGTGAGCAACCATTCCTTTCTCTTAGATTAGTTTGCTTTAAATTGGAGAAGTTTGTGGTTTAGAAACTAACCGGGGTGATGTTTCTTGAACCCTGATCACTGATGCTTGATAGATGTTTTCCTTGGTATCTTGGCAATATGGTAGATGGAGCAGTACCCATTTTCAAATTTTGGTGTTATTTGTTGTCCCCATGCTTGAGGGCAAGCATGATTCAGATGTGGGGGGAATTGATAGGGTGTTAATTGTTGATTATTTTATTATTAATTTTCCCTTTTTACTTGCCAAATATTGTTTTAATTATTAATATTTACTTATATTTGGCATTGGACCCAATTTCAGGGAGTGAAGCAGAAAACTACAAAAAAGAAGGGACTTTCTGGAGACAATTGAGACTTCAAATAAGCCACAGACCTGGCCCACATGGTGATATACGCGGACTGCATTTCTTTTGCTGATGAGGAGTGTCTTGAATCCTAGGAGTTCTAGACGCAATGAGAAACGAGAAAAGAGGAAACATTAAGAGGCCTTACCCTTTGATCAGCGGGGACCACGGAGATAAGAAGCGTGGGTCATTTGGGCTCTTGGAAAGAAACGTACAGAGGCTTGTGAAATGGAATTGGACTCTCAATTCATGTGGGGACCACGGGACTAGATAGCGTGAGTCATTTTCCTTTGGCTTTAAAAGAAGACAAACGTACAGGAGGTTTGGTGATCAATAGTTTTAGCTTAACTTTTAGCATAGTTTTAGTTTTCTTTTCTTTCTTGGCTCTTTTGATGGCTTGGACCTCAGTTAAATTACGGGGAGATTTTCTCATGAGGCGTGGCTAAGTTTCTGATCTAGTCGAGGAACAACGGAGGACTTGGTTCTACTAAATTTGTGAGATCGAATTAGTTTTTATTTATTTCTATTATTCACTGGTATTTGTCTATCTTCTGCTTTATGTTCATATGGTTGTTTTATTATTCGATTATCCAGGGCCCGGATTCTAGATTAATTCAATAACCTGAAACCAATTAGGGTAGTTAAATCCGTAATTATTTAATTATTCTAAACTGGTGGCAACTAACATGACTGGGTTTGTGTCAGGGAGATAGACAGGCTAACTTAAAGAGACCCTCGTAGTGTGTTGATTGGTTAGAATTAGACTCTTCTAATTATTCATGCAATTAGGGAATTGAACTTCTATGGTCGTACCTAGGGTTGTTTCCTGATTAGAGAAATAGTCAACGGTCGTACCTTGGCTATCGACAAATTGAGGAAGAGTTGGTTGTTTATCGCGTGTATGACAACTATAACTAATTTATCAGATAGTAACTGGAATAATCCTTGTATCTGTGATCGAATTAAGTGAACCATCTCCGAAGTTGTCTCTTGGCTAGAGTTCGTCCATTATTATTTTTATTGTGATAATTAGTTATTTGAGTTGTAGTTATTTTATTTTATTTTAATTTATTCCAAGTAATTTAGTTACTCTCATTTTCAAAAACCCCCATATCTGGAACTTGAGAAGAAATTAAATTATCCCCACTCCCTGTGGATTCGATCCTGCTTACCGCTATATACAGAATTTGTATTTTATTTGAACAGGTATTTATTATTACACAGACTCGACACCCTGTCAATTTTTACCACTTAATTAAACATACCAAATCATCACTTGGTTGGTTAGTATCTTCTTTGTGTGCATATTACTTGGTTCTAATATGTTTTTTCCGAAAACATATTACTTGGTTAGGCAGCAGACTTTTTTGACCTACCTAATATGTCATTGATTAAAAGATTGTAGTACATCTCTTTATCAAAACTTTTATATCCAAGTAGAAATATACCTAAAAGGACTTCGATACATTTCTTTGGTCTACCAAAAAATGTTTACGTTTTCAATAAATATATTTTTTAATTATTTTTTTATCTTTTATATATATATAATCGCTATAATATATTTTAAAAAAATGAAAAAAAAAAGAAGCAATCCAAACGGACAAATATGATATATCCCGCTTTTGGTTTCACGCATGCGATCCACGCTTATTACTAATTTATTTGTGAAAGCTTTACTGACAGGACAGCTGCATACAGCTCCACTAGTGATTATTTGAGAGTCATCCATGTCTTCTGTTGCTTCATCAATTCCTCTTGTTTCCCCTCTGACAATCTAAGGGAATACAGCTCCCGAACGAGAAATGCCGCCCGGCCAGCATGAAGATTCAAACTAAAAGGCGTTGCCTTGTATCTATATTGTGAGTCTTATTCTTTGCATCTCAAACTCAATTTGAAACATTGCTTCCACGGCTAATCTGTTTAAGTTATCAGCTATTGTGCATAAGATGCATAGAGGTGGTGGAATGGAGCATATTTTCTTTTTAGAATCCATAGCTTAAATGAATGAATTTTACTTCAAAATTTTCACCCAGTGGCAGTTGAAAAGGCTCTGCTTATGAGGACGCCTTGAATTCTGGTACGCCATATAGATATAGGCTTTGTTTTCTCTTCAGTTCTTCGTTGTTAGCTTATCATTTCTTAATTGCTGCAGCTAATCCAAATTCCAAGGTTTCCATGCCACTCGATTGGAAAAGAAATTCAAATGCAGCCTCTGCACTTAGCCCTGCTAGTGAATGATAAACTGTTTCTGGCATTTATAATCCATGAATTGAATACTGTGATGCAAGAACCTTACTAATATGGCAAGGCTTGTCCAATTGTTAATAAGATATGTCACAGTTAACTGATGTGCAAGTCATTTGTTGTTATTTACACGAGGAAAGAAGATAATACATGGCTCAAAGAGATTGGGAGAATTTGAACATCGATTGCCTGGTTGAAGTGTTCAAATGGGTTGGGATGGAGTCACTTCTATTGAGTATTCCACTTGTGTGTAAATCATGGTACAAAGCCACCCTTGACCCAAAATGTTGGCAGATTCTCGTTTTCCCTGATATCAGATGTTCAGAAAAATTGCCCAGAACAATGACAATGCACTTTGTGCATTCATACAGTCTATCGTGGCATCATTTTCCAAATGCTTCGTTTGCTAAATTTGTAGTTAGCCGAGGTCAGAGGTCTGCTACAAGTTTGGTGCTTCCTGGCACTTGCTCATATCAAGCACTAGAATATATCTCAGATGAGTAAGTTTGTCCTTTCCTTCACTGAAAATTTTCTTTCAGTTTTGTGGTTATCAGGATAACTAACCCGGAAATTGTATTAATTCTCTGGACTAGCAGGTGCCCGGACTTGAAATTCTTAGGTTTGTCGCTTGATCTATTGTATCACAACGGACCAGTCATCGCAAACCTGATCAGTAAATGGAAGAACTTGCAAGTATTGAGCATTGGACATTGCTATATGCTTAATGAAATGTTTGCTCAGCTCAGGCTTCATTGCAAGAACTTTGTAGGGCTAATTTGCTGCTATAGTTGGATAGGTCATGAAGAAGCATTTGCCATAGCCAGTATGCCAAAGATCAAGTACTTAAGTTTTAGGAAAGTCCATTTCCACCAGAATAACCTTTTGATGATATTGCAAAGCTGCAGAGAGCTTGAACTCCTGGACTTGAGTGACTGCAGCGGATTTGATTATGGTAATGAGATAAGGAAGCTTGCTTCTCATATCAAAACTTTCAGATGCGAGAGGTCAAGTTCAAGCGAGGAAGAGGATGATTATCACTACTATGCAGAGGAGGAACAAGCCAGACTGGTTTATAGAAAAATAATGTAACAATCATTCATCTCAGTCCAAATAATCTCGGCCGACGGACAAGAAATGATACTACTACAGGGCCTTAAATATGCTTCTTTCCACTCAGATGCCATATTTGGGATGATACAATTATTTTTGATGGTTCTGTAATAAAGAAAAAATATTTCCATACATCTTTTGGCTCAATCTTGAATAGTGAATAAATAGTTATGCAGTTGGTACACTAGCATTAACATCCTATAGTTGGGATCTTAAAAGAATTATTTTTCTTCTGCCAACAAAGTTTTATTACACTCCCTATTCTGCCTTGTCAACAGAGGATAGATCTCCTTAGTCTTGGCATTTGACATTGGAATTAGATGTCGCCAAGTTATTCAAAGGGTATGCTGTTAGGGCACTGTACACTGCTACTCTTTATCCTAAGGCTCCGTTTGATTCAATGTAAAATATTTTCAACGGAAAATGTCTTCCATAGAAAATTTTATCTAGGAAAATAATTACTTTCTCCATGTTTTTTCCAATGTTTGGGAGGAGATGAAGACTACAAATCTTTAGTGGGGTATTGCACAAGTGGTAGGTTTTGTTCTGAATCTTAAGGCTGGTGGGGGAGCATGAATGGATAGTCTTACGATTTACGAGACGGATATGGAAAATAACTTCAGTTCATTTACATGGGAAGTCATTTTACAGCATCTGATGTAAAATATTTTCAGCAAGAAAAAATTTTCCCAAAGCAATAACCCAACCAAACAATAGAAAATCAGGAAAACATTTTCTGGAAAATATTTTCCTTCCAAACAAACAGACCCTAAATGATGACAGAATTACATTGTTAAGAATTTGAGATCCAGACTCAATACTTCTTTACCCCCGTTATGGTTGCCCTGACATTTTTCCTTCCATCTCAAACTTTATGGTTCATTCAACAACCAGTCCCTCAATTGTCATTCTGCTATCAAGTTTAAAACAAAATTCTCTGTTGCTTCAGGTGAAAACATCTACCCTGCACCTTCCTTGTGCACGCTGCAGAGTCACAAGAACAGGAAATTTTTGAAAAAAGAACGGGAACTTTAGTCAATCATGCAGAGTTGGCAAAAAAACTTACATTAATCCTGTTTCTGTTTGACTAGAAAACTTAAGCAAGTGTCCTCCCTCCTGATGAGCTAATATAGATGTTTTCACGCGCATTATACAATTTAGAATAAACAAACTTGAAAAGAATCCCAGATGAAGAGATGTTGTTGAAAGAACTCAGTTTTAGAAATCATAACCATTAGAATATTCTTGAAGGTACACGAGCTGGAGACAAACAAGATTATAGTATACTCGTTAGTACTAATTAACATAATATATGTGAATCTGCTTTTTATGCTGTTGCCTGTGGGTAATCTTGTTGCAGCCGCATTTTCTTGAGACCTTCCCCTTTTTGTATGCTAGTGCTTAGCAGTAGGACTACCTTTCTATGCTAGTGTTCTTCACCAGTTGGAAAAAAGCTAATTTGAAAATGGACCACAATATCACTTACTGAGTTGAAGAGGGAAAACTTCCCAGTTTTGAGGTTGTGGTCCTTGACATCCTTCCGCAGCATTTGCACCACATTACATCAAATGTCTCTCCTATCATTAATTTGCGCGTGTTCGTAGCAAATCTTCTTTAATGCACATAGATTGCAAAGTAGTAGAAGTTAAGAGTTCAAAGCCTAGCATGACTAGCATCATCCCGAGATCAACATTGGTTTTGCAACTCCAGTCTGGGTTGAATCTAAGACTCGCCATACAAAAGAGTTTCTTGATCATATTATTGAAGTATATGTTACTTTCACCTCGTACGACGAAAAAATAAAACTGTTACTTTCACCAGCTAAGGTGGCCAAGAACATCATCAATACAAAATCCTTTTTCCTGTTTTAAGTCATGTTAAGGGGATAGGGTCGATAATCCTTTTTCTGTTTAAGTCGTGTTACGGGGATTGCCGACAGAGGGGGAAAAACTGTAAGAGATAATGATACATACTTTGAAACAATAATAATAGTTTTGCCTACAAAAATGTCATGAAGCAATATCTAACTCAGCCCCTAAACTATTCTCATTACACTCTTTTGGCCTCTCAATAATATATTGTCGCAAGCAAGCCCGTCAACCAAAAAAAAAGTGCCAAGTTTAAGTACTTTCATCAAATTTAACCGTTAATGCTGATGAAACGAGAGAAAAAATTGACCGAACACAAGAATTTTTCAACAATAAAGTATTTAGGGGGTCCTTAAACTATTCTTGTTAAGTTTTGGTCTCTAATTTAAATTTTGTCTCAGGGTAATCCATGAATAATTAAAAGTGTATACTTTCAACCCTTTTGGTCATTTTAATCTTAAATGCAACCAAAACGAAGGGATGTTTGTGTCCAACTACTTAATATAACTATCGCAAGTAGAATTAAAAAGGTAAAGAAGGAGAATGCACTTCATTTTACTATGATTAGATTTAGCTTTTTGCAATGCTGAATAATGAAATGTATTCTTCATCTTAACCCTTCTGATTCTACTTCGGATGACTATATTAAATTAAATGATTGGATAAAAATGCCATTTAGTTCCGCCTGCACTTCCGACTAAAATGGCTAGAAGGGCTAAAAGTATATACTCTAGATAAAATTTAGATTAGGGGCCAAAACTTGATAATAGAAATAGTTTAAACCCTTTCTATACACTTTTATCCCTCATTCTATCTAGCACTAATGCCAGAGTTTGACTGAAATCCTTAAACTTGGTACTTTTTTTTGTTGAGAGGTTTGTTTGCAATAATATATTATTAAGGGACCATAAGAGTGCTAAGAGAATAGTTTAGGGGTCAGGTGGATAGTTTGATCTGTCTAATGTTAGTTGTAATCACTGGACGCACTGGAAAAAACGTGGATTTACTGCAACAAAAAGGCAAAACTGAGAATTACCTCGAAGGAAAATTATGCATGCAATTCAGGCTCCTGATGACTAGGTTTTACTTTCTTTCAATGGATTATATGTGCACCCTTTACACTTTCCGGTTAAGGGCAAACAAGCTTTTTGGTCTCACCAATAGATCATCAAAAACAACAGCAAAAAGAGCTGTTGAAAGTGGAAAGAAGAAAAGGCCAAAGCTCCTAGACATGAAGCTTTGTCTTAAGTTGTTGCATTATATATCAGATGATCTCATCTCATGAGCGGCTTCTAGTCACTCCTTACCGCAGGATTGTTTTCTTCCGTTGGAACTTCTCTTATTTTTGCTTCATATTTTTGTGAAAGAAAACAGCAATAGGGTGACAAAAACAAAGAAGCCTGAAGTAAAACCTTTCTGAAATCATCTATTGTTTTTTGATACAAAACGGACAAATTAGTGTCTTTCACCTATATCTCCATTTCAAACACCTACCCCTCAAAATTGCAAATATGCCTAAAGATCAATTGAGTAGAAGCATGAGTAGGTGTTTCTTTTGCACACTCCAGGAACAAGATTTATTGCTCAGGAGAGCTGGAATTGCAAGCTACTTGAGAAACATGCATCAGATTGAAGACCAAGAACTTGTTCTAGTACTCAGTGGGCTGTGGAATATTGCCATGACTGAACCTCAAGATGGAGAGCTTCCTTCTTTAGGTGTTTTTGAATGCATGGCAAGTCTTATTGAAAGAAGTGTCAATGATGTAGATTGGCTTCTTAGCTATCAAAACATTTACAATGCATATTATGCAGCTCATATTATTGGTTCCTACACGATAAACAATGCCGAGTATGCTGTCAAAGCTGTTGATGCTGGTGTCATACCACCATTATTGGAGCTTCTTAGAGGAAAGATGAGCTGGGTAGAGCAAAGGGTAGCTGTTAGAGCACTAGGACATTTGGCAAGCTATGAAACGACCTTCAAAGCTATAGCGCTTTACGAAGAAGAAGTGGTTAGATTAGCCATGCGTTTGGCTTCTACCTGTCTGGAAGTTGTTTATAAGATGTTTGTAGGGGTAAAAGACAAGAAGAAGAGGTTGAGATACCATTGTGACTTGCTCACGAGAGGGTTAGGTCTCGGGGATTTGGAGATAGAAAATAGGAAGGCAGAGGAATGGGCTAGTCAACTTCAATGTTGGTGTCTTCATCTTCTAAACTGCTTTGCCATCAAAGGGAGGTCATTAGATCTCATGTGTAAGCCAGAGTTCTTGAAGGATTTGTCTGAGATGTGGGGTGGACTTGCCAATGGCACATCTCCTTCAGGGATTGGACTTATCAGAATTCTTTGTTATAGTAAACTTGGAAGAAGAAGCATAGCAGAAATAAAGCAAGTCATAGAAAATCTATGTAATCTCTCCAGATCTTCAGATGATTGGCAGTACATGGGAATTGATTGCCTTCTTTTACTTCTGAAAGATCCAGATACGAGGTACAAAGTAATCGAAATTGCCACATTACATCTTAGTGATTTGATTGAACTTAGGGACATTGGAGGAAGGTCAAACATTGGTGAAAAGATTGCAAGAGTACTTCTCGGTGATTTTAAACTACGAAACTCCAAGATCGTCATGAGCAATAATGTTCAAAGAGCATTAGAAGAAACATGGAATCTCAATATAAAGAAGAGAATGAACGAGAAGACCATGTCTGCTGAGAAACTCGAAGAGCAAAGAGTATTGGTGGCCTTGATAAAACAACAGGGAAATCATAGCTTTGAGTTGGGAAAGATTCAAGAAGCACAATTGAAGTACACAGAAGCATTAGAGCTGTGCCCCACGAGATTGAAAAAGGAGAGACTTGTGCTGTATAGTAATAGAGCTCAGTGTTCCTTGCTGCTGAAGGAACCTGATGCAGCCATAAGCGATACAACTCGAGCACTTTGCCTTTCTAATCCTCCGAACTCTCATGGCAAGAGTCTTTGGAGAAGATCACAGGCATATGACATGAAGGGATTGGGTAAAGAGAGCTTAATGGACTGTATTATGTTCATCAATGGTTGTATCAAATCAGAAGCCACAAAACATGTGAAAATACCATATTATGCAGTACGGATGATCTGCAAGCAGATGGATTCAACATGGCTCTTTAAAGCTGCTCAGTCAAAGACATTAAGCAAACGTGCTGAAACAGAAGAACAATCGCAAAAAGATGATGATCTTAGAATTTACCAGGACAAACTCCCGAGTTTGAAAATCTCCATCCAAGGGAAGGGTTTCATGGCAGGTAATCAAGCTCCATTATCTATGTTTATCACCAAGTCTAGATTTTTACGACTTATATACTTGCTTCTTCAATAAATGAACGACGACATAAGAGTTAATAGTACTTATTACTCCTGCCTTATGCATTGGATCAGGTCTGTCCACCACTTCTCAAGAACCTTTGCATGGAAACTGGAAAGGCAGAAGGAATCTTGATGGAGCTGGGGGAAGTGGAGAGAGTTTTTCAAATCAATGAGGCATTCTACCGATCATTAAGAAACAATTAACAGGAATTGGTCTTAACATGATTGATTGGTGAAAAGCGGGAAACACAGAAGAAGACAAGATGCTAACTTGATTGATGATCAAATGTAGTCTCCTCTCCCGTAAAGTAATTGATATCACCTGGTCTTAGGGTACGATCGCAAATTTTGTATTCCACTCACTATTCAAAACTTTCCTTTTTCTAGTACCTGCATGCTTAAGGATTACTATCACTTATGGAACGGAAGTGGGCAGGACCACAAGTCCACGTTAAATTGAATGCATTAATTTGTTCCTTCAATCAAGCAATGCTCCTTGCATGTTAAATCCCTTTTCTGGTAGAATTTGCACTTACATCAAATCATCATACTTTCTTTTTTTCCATAGAACAGGGTCCTTGAACAAGATCAATAGGTTTGCATCTCCCCTTTTTTCTTATTTTTTTTTGTTTGGGGGGTGGGGGTTGGTATACATTAACTTTGCAAGTCCTTAAGCATGTTGTTCTTACTATATTATAAGTTTGAAATTTCCTAATTTTAACAAGTTATTGGATTTAAATCACTTTCCAAATGCACAGGGACTATACTTTTCACTGGGATATCGATCGTAAAGATTTGTTAGGAGTATATAAATTGTAGAAAGTTTTATATCAGAATAAAGAATCATTTGATTTTTCGTCTCATTTTGCTATGAATTTGAAGAGGATGAAGGTAGTTGTTCCTCATTGCTCCAGAGTTAGTCATTTGTGGAAACCGAATCCACAGATTTAAATTTTAAAGAGAACGTAAAATTGAGTCCAATCTTATTGTTTACATGTTGCTTGAAACAAGTGTGTTTGGATCCTTGTTTTTGGGGCTGTTTTTGAAAAACTGTTTTTCACATCCCAAATGCTACAGTAAATGTGTATTTCTAAAACAACTCCAAAAACACCATATCCAAACATTTTATCAAAAACAACTACATATGTATATTTCAATTATGTATATTATATATATATATATATTATATTAATATAAATTGAAATATACAAATTGAAAATTATATATATTATATATTATATAAATATTTATATACATTAATATTATACATAATATATTATAATATACATAATATAATATACATAATATGTAATATTGTATACATAAATGTGTAAATATTTATACATAATATATTATGTACATTATATTATAATATATACATTATTAATGTATAATATTATTATGTACATTATTGTGTATAATAATGTCTAACAATGTTAGGTATAATATATAATATACATAATATGTAATAATGTATATTATGTATAATATATTATATTATGTATATTATATTATATATATACAATATTATGTATATTATACAAATTGAAAATTATATATTATATATTTATATATTATATATTATATGAATATTTATATAATGAAATATACAATAAATATTACAAATTGAAATATTATATAAACACCATATTTATAATATTATAATATTTATAATTTATATTAATTTATATTATATATATTAAATATTTATATATTTATTTTTACATATTATAAATATTTTATTTTACTTAAAAAATATTTTTACATATTTATAATATATTTATATGAATATTATATATTATATAAATTATATATAATATAATATATATTTTACATTTATATAAATGTACATTTATACATAATATATATATTAATGTATATTTATAATAAACATTTATATTATGTATTATACATAATATAATACATTTATAATACATTTATATTAATATACATAATATTAATTTTATATTTATACATAATATTAATACATTTGTACATTTATATTAATTATATTAATACATTTATACATATATTAATATATATTAATAAAATTATAATTTATACATTTATATAATATTCATTTGTAATTTATACATTTATAATAATATACACTTTTACATTTATAAATATATTTATAATATGTATTATATGTAATATAATACATTTATGTATTTTTATATAAATACATAAATATATTTATTTATAAATATTTATAAATGTATATTTATATAAAAATATATAATTTATACATTTATACATTTATATAATATTCATTTATAATTTATAAATTTACAATAATATACACTTATACATTTATAAATATATTTATATTATGTATTATATATAATATAATATATTTTTAATAAATTTTATATTTTTATATAAATATATTTATTTATAAATATTTATTAATGTATTATAAATCCATAAATGTATATTTATATAAAAATATATAATTTATACATTTATACATTTATATAATATTCATTTATAATAATATACACTTATGCATTTATAAATATATTTATATTATTTATTATATATAATATAATACATTTATAATACATTTATATATTTTTTAGCGAATATATAAATATATTTATTTATAAATATTTATAAATGTATTATAAATGCATAAATGTATGTAAAAATAAAATTATAAAAATATCCAAAAATATGTTTTAAAAATACCTCTAAAAATAATCCAAAAAAATCTACAGTAAAAATTTTTCATATAGTTTTTGAAAAACAACCTAAAAAACAACTAATCCAAACGGACTTGTATTTCAAAAACGAAATGCTACAGTGCTGTTTTTGAAAAACAACCCCAAAAACAGCTAATCCAAACGGAGCCGCTGCGCGTTTTATTATTATTATTATTTTTTAACGATCATAGGCTCGTGGTAATCTTGCTTTTAGATCTTATACTAATGGGCCCCGTAAGCCCATGAACAATTTCACTTATTCTTACTGGGTTATATACTTTACGAACTAGTGACTGTTAACCCACTAATTATGAACCCAATTGTTAACCTCAATTGATTTAACTATTATATCTTGAGTGAGCCAAAACCAGATCGATCTTGAGGTAAAACTCAAATTTTAAGAATTCGATGAGTCTGAACTTCTTCTACTCTATAAAATTTGTCATGTTTTGTTCCAAATTAATTGTTATCTTATGAAAATTAACTTATCTTTTTCAATAAAATTTTATTTTTATCCTTCATCTGACCGATCACTTATTCGTCACAATTATCAATACATCAAATAAAAGATGACTCACAACTAAGAATATAAGATGAAAGTAAAAATTTTATTTCCTACTAATATCACTATATATAAATTACAAATTTATTTCAAAAATAACAAATTTTATGGAAGAAAAGAAAGGAGTAGTATTGTAGCTCAAATTTGAGCTCGAGCAGTACACCATCCGATCTCGATTTAGACAGTTTATACTCCTAAGATGTCACAGTTGATGAACCTCGTACAGGCCCTTTCTTGGTCATTTCCAACTGAGAAAATCAGCTTTACTTGATTCAATTTACTACTAGTTCTTCTTTTTTCTTTTTTTTTTTGTTTAATAAATAGGAGGGAACTAACTAACTTTTAAGAAAATTAATTACAATAAAAGTGAAGCAACGAATTTCTCAAACAAAAATTAAAAAAAATACAATTTCAATCGCGCGACCAATGAAGAAGATGTGCACGCGCAACTCGAGGGTGGCTGTTGTCAGCGTGCCATCTCGCGAGAGGCCAGCAGCAGGTCGAGCCGTAGGGGAAAGGAAGAAGGCAACAACCAACAAAAGACTCTAAAAATTGATTGGGATTTTGCTACTAAATGTCAAAAACATGAATCCAAATGCCAACGTAAAGGGGCCAATTTAGTGCTCTTGTTCCTTGTCATACAAATAAAAACAAATTCTTCACCACAAATCTAATTTAATCAGTGGGGCCCATACATGATTGAAATCAATCAGCGGGGCCGCTCGATCAATATACAAAACTTCTCGGAATCAACGATCATTGATGAAAATGAAACGATGGTACGTTCTATAGGAATCCAAAACTTTTTTGGTTACTGCTTTCTCGACTTATATCTGTCATCATTAAAGATAATGATTTAAATTTTTAATATTTAACATTATTTAATTTAAGAATTGATAATATTTTTTTTCACCATCCAACAAACCACGTCTTGAAGCAATTAACTATCAAATTTTAGTGTGGCCAGTAGCCACCCAACACCACTGCCGTCTCTCTTTAAATCAACTGAAACTTGTGCCCTTAATTGCATCTTTGTCTCTGGAGCCCTCTCCAATTTCCTCTGTCAAATCCTCCCATAGTCTCTCTGAAAAAATGAGCTGGTGGTGGGCTGGTGCTGTTGGAGCTGCAAGGGCAAGTCTACTGCTCTTTCTGATCCTATCTAGTCTTTGATTTCCCCTGCTGTTTTTATTCTGTTTTTTTTTTTTTTTAAGTTCAATTCTATGAGCATGTTCTTGACTGATATTTTGGGAAAATTTGCAGAAAACGCTGGGGGAAGATGGTGCACCTGCTTCCAAGAATTTCCAGAGTGTGGCCCTTGTGGCGGGAGTCACGGGCATAATTGGCAACAGCTTGGCCGAAATCCTCCCCCTCTCCGACACCCCGGGTGGTCCATGGAAGGTTTACGGGGTGGCGCGACGCCCCCGGCCGTCCTGGAGCCTAGACCACCCGGTGCAATACATCCAGTGTGATGTCCTCAACGCTGATGACGCTCGGGCCAAGCTCTCTCCCCTCACTGACGTCACCCACATCTTCTGGGTAACCTGGGCTAATCGGCCATCCGAGGCAGAGTGCATACAAGTCAATGATGCCATGTTCTTGAACGTCCTAAATGCCGTTGTCCCAAACGCACCAAACCTGACCCATATTTGTCTTCAGACAGGCCACAAGCACTACATCGGACCCTTCGAATCCTTGGGAAAAATCAAGCCCCACGAAACTCCATTCGTCGAGGATGTTCCCAGACTCCCCGTCCCCAACTTTTACTACAGCCTGGAAGACATATTGTTCGAAACTTGCAAGAAGAAGCAAGGACTAACATGGTCAGTCCACAGGGCTGCGGCGATATTTGGCTTTTCCCCGTATAGCATGATGAATGTGATTGGCACAATCTGCGTTTACGCTGCAATCTGCAAGCACGAAAAGGTGCCCTTTAAATTTCCAGGCACAAAAGCGGCCTGGAATTGCTATTCGGTGGCATCAGACGCTGATTTGATCGCGGAGCACCAGATTTGGGCGGCCGTGGATCCCTACGCAAAGAACGAAGCTTTCAACTGCAGCAACGGGGATTTGTTCAAGTGGAGGCAAATGTGGAAAGTGCTGGCGGAGGAATTCGAGTTGGAGTACGTGGAAGTTGATGAGAATGAGGAATTCGTGAGCATGAGTGAGTGGATGAAGGACAAAGGACCGGTGTGGGATGAGATTGTGAAGAAGAATCAGCTGACTCCTACGAAATTGGAGGAGGTGACGACTTGTTGGTTTGCTGATGTGATTTTCAGTGGAGAGTGTATGTTGGATAGCATGAACAAGAGTAAAGAACATGGGTTCTTGGGGTTCAGGAACACTACAAAATCTGTCATTTCTGTGATTGACAAGATGAGAGCTCACAAAATTGTTCCATGATTTGTATCTCTTCCTGCAGGCTTTTGATTCTAAATAAATATTTTACTTCTGGTGGTTAAATTTTGCAATAAATATGTGAAGGAAGATTTAATTTTCCTCCCAGGAATTGAACTTCCCTGTTGTATTTTCCTTTCAATTTTTGTAATCTTTGTACGAATGACATCATAAACAAACTAGCTTTGATACCGGACACCCCCTTTTCTCTATCCTTTTCAAGTTGGTTCTCTTTTTTTTCTGGCCGGGATGTCCATAGATGATGTGATACCCTGATAGAATCACAAAACTAATTTCACTTTTTTTCCCACGGAAAAAAATCAATAATGCCTTTTTTTTTCTTACGCATGCAATGACGTAACAAGTAACAATTTGTAATTGTAAAATTTTCTCTTTGCAGTTTTTGGGTTCTCATGACCATAATAGGAGCAAGAGAATGTCACGTCCATGCATTAATTGGATATTGCAATGGGTACAGGCGCCAGAAGAATAATGTTCTCATCTATTTCACGTCAAATTTCTTGGGTCACTACTAAATTTGCCTGGTGAGAAAAGAGCCCAAGAAGTTTCTTGTCGTAAACTGTCTCACAAGTCTACCTGTGTGATATTGGAAATCAAATTAAAGA
Source organism: Coffea eugenioides (assembly GCF_003713205.1). Lineage (NCBI taxonomy): Eukaryota > Viridiplantae > Streptophyta > Magnoliopsida > Gentianales > Rubiaceae > Coffea > Coffea eugenioides. The sequence continues at coordinate 4,737,284 of NC_040044.1, forward strand.
TGAACCACAAATACTCAGAACAATGGTCATAATCATTGAATTGGACTTTGCAAACTATTTTTTGACCTGATCCATTACTTTTGCAACAAATGGTCGTGGGTTTTCACACGAAAACTCGCTGGAGCTATGGGTTTTTCTTGTATCTTAATAAGGGATGCAGCAAACATTCAAGCTTCATGTATGCATTTCATTGGTGAGTCAATCTCGTACCACATACAAGATAAAAGGGGAAGAAAAGGACACATACAGCGAATAACGCGCGTGGAAAGAAGGGGAAAAAAATAGGACAAATAATAGAGAAAAGCTAGCAAGAAACTCTCCAAAAAATATCCAATTTGAAAATAAGTAAGATAGAAAGCTAGAAATATGTAACGATTAGCATTTATTGTGATTTTTTTTTCTTTAATAAAAAGAATTAATAGTGATTCCTCACTAATTATCATAGTGACCAGATCGAATAACTTTAACGAGTAACCTTTCGATTATAAGTGAAACATCCTGATAAGTAATCTTTCGATTATAAGTGAAACGTTTTATCAATTGGTTCTCATTCATCATCGCAATAGGTTGTTTACTTTTCAACGAACGGATAACACGTTGAAGTCATTTAGTCAAATCTATTCTTAGAGCGTGCATGCGATCCTCGAGGAACTTGTATTACTCGTCAATTGTCACTCATCATGCATGGAACTCGTGCTGCCGGTATGACAAAAGAAAATATAAACAACGAGTCTATTTTGCAGAGATTCCCAACACCCACAAACAAAAGATAATAAAAAAAGAAAAATATTTTTTGTACTCCCATTTTTATTAATCATATTTTTATTATGATTTTAGTCATATAATGTTTATTTATTAGACGATGATGTGAGTGCATTGAAAAAGTTTTGACCTATTGATTAAGGTTGGAGACCTGGAATATAGTGATTCTGAATTCTAATCTTTCGATCCCCTTTCTATTTTTAAAATCCTACAGTTCTCCTACTAGACTTTTTGTTTTAAAATAATAGGAGTACAAATAACCAAAAAAAAAATGGAGTGTAAATAACATTTTTTTTTAAAGGAAAAAAGATTTGTTTTGGTTTAATAAACCATCTTCCCAAGTTCGATTATGTATTGGGTTAATTTGTCTTGTTTCTTTAGTTCTTTCTTGTGTTCGACTGTTCATTTAAATCCAAGCAACAATTTGGTGATTATTAATAGTTAAATGACCCACGCTCTCAGCCTCGTAAGTTCTGCTGCAATGCTCTGTTTTAATTACGAGTGCATATCATTTTTCATTGACAACAACGATACCAACAATTACAAAAATAGATAAATGTTAGGGTAATCAAAATTTCTAATCTGACATGCGTCATGCACAAAAGGTGTTAAGGTATTGTTTTAAAAAATATTTTTCTAACGAATGCCTCGAAAGTATTTGTTAAAACCTAAATTATACTGAATTTACCAAGTGAATACACACGTTCATATTTATTGCGCCTCTTCAATTTGAAAACTTCTATGAAATAGTTACACTTTGCCCCCAAAAAAAAACATCTGAGCCCCTCTTAACGAGCATTTATTGGCCAAACTCTTTTAAAACTTTTTTTCTATATGATCTTCTATGTAAATACTTGTTTTCAGGAGGCAACTGCTTATCCAAAGATCAGTAAATAGATCAAAGATATTTATCAACTAAAAAGCTAAAAATGTAATACCAAAACCTAACTCTACCATCTAACTATACTAAAGTATATCTCAACTTCACTAGTTTAAAAAGGAAACCACCTTCAATTTCAAAACAAAAGCCATGGTTGAGTTTGGATTTTATCCCACCCAACACTTAGTAATCAATTTAGTAATAATCAAATGCATCTAACTCAAACCGCTGATTAACTATTTTACGCATGCGATCCTCGAGGGTTATTTAGTCTTATCTACTCGCGTGTGATGTGGAGTCCTTTTTCGTCTCACTGTTTAAAAGCATTTACGTTCTGTTTTTTTTTTTTTTTTTTTTTGCATATACTTATTATTTATTAATAAAGAAAAGACAGAAACCCAAAAAATACAAACATTAAATAGCCAGCAGATTTAATTATTAATGATAAATTGTTTGGATTGGCCATTTTTTTCCAAATTTTTTTTTGCATTTTTCGTGAAAATATTTTTCATTCATCTTTTTATTTTATACATATTAAATCGTTACAGTATATTTTTCTTTTAAAAAAAGTATAGAAAATAACAATCCAAACAGGGATGTTTTAGTTTTGTATTATACTATTGTGCTTTGTACATGCGGCCCTCGAGGGATTCATCTATTCAATATTAAAAAGAGGATGTTCACCATTGATTTTGCAATGTCCTTTTCGTTTTGAGCCCACGAGCCTCTGCAATGGAAAATTGGCCGGGAGTTGAATTTCTAGTAATGGTGGTGGTGAAACCCAATAAATTCAATGGTGCCCTTAGATTTTAAAGGGCATGTTTCTATTACTTTTTTTTTTTTTTTTGAAAAAATGTTTATATTGCTTATAACCACTAGTAGTTGGCTACAAAAATGTCCTTCCATAATGTCAATGAGAACAACTTTAAAAACTTCAGAAAATTACCAAATATATGCTAGTTCCAAGATTAGATAGTATTTTTCGGCGGTGCTATATGCTATTTAATTTCATTGTAAACAAAATTAGAAAAAAAAAAAAAAAGGCCAAAGATACTCCATCCATAAAGCACCAGAATCCGATGACTTAAAAAAAAATAAATGAACCTACGAGTATAGGATATGAATTAGTAGAAAAGAACTAGTCTCTTTTAATTTACCTCTTTTTTCATCGTATTTTCTGGAACTGCGGAAGATAAACACATTTCGCTTGCATGATAAATATATTTCCCAATCCACCTTTTTATGTTCTCAACCACTTTTTTATCTCACACACATCATATCACAAAAAATGTTACAGTAATTATTCTAAATAATTATTTGGAATAATAATCTATCCTACCAAAGCCAATGTTAAATTATTATTGTAACATTAATAAAAATGCGGTGAAATTTAGCCCCTCATTTGATGCATGTTAACATTCCTTTTTCATAACTGCAACAACAATTAAACCTTACAAAGGCTTAGTGCATTAGTGTCCCTTCAATTTAGACCATACTCACTAAACCCATCTGTATCAGTACTAGTAATTATTCTTAGGCGTTTTTGCAAATAATGTATTCTATGCGTTATAGTGAGAAAGATATCATTTTTGTAATGTAAAACAGGATAAGATGAATGCTCCTAGTCAAGATCTTAGCAGATAATGCATGCATGCATAGTAATAAATAAATAAAAGGATTGCAATCCCAACACTATATATAGAACCTGAATCATATTAGACTGAACACTCGAGGCTTTTAGTCATAGTTCTTAGTAGTGAGCCTTGAGCTGATTAGAGTGCCCTTTCCTTTGTGTCCTGTTTCGGTCTTGCAATCAACAAGTCAACATGGCAGCCAACTGGTGGTGGAACAGATCCGTTGCTGCAGGACAGGCATGTACAGCAAATGTATTACTTGTCTACTAAGTACCATTTTATTAGTGTGATCCTCATCTCGCCTGCAATTGAATAACCACTAATTTCACTGCTCTTTCATGGTCTGTTCCACTGTCATTTCGTTTCCGTCTTGCTCCCTAAACTTGTGTCAAGTCTCTTGAAATCGATCTCTCCTGATGATATTCATTTGTGGTTATTGGGGATGGTTAATTTGAAGCTGATCAGGTTCATGTACTATAAAATTGAAACCTGATCTGCTTATCAGGTTTTAAATTAATAGTATTAATTTGAAGCTGATCATGTTGCTTTGTGAAAGAGAAGAAAAAGCAGCTTGGGACTAACTAACAAATTCGCTGTGTTTGTTTTTGTGTTTCTGTATTCAGATTTCGCCGAGGAAATGTGTGGAGAACGGAGGACAAAAAGAATACAACAGTGCAGCTCTAATTATAGGAATCACTGGAATTGTTGGCAGCAGCTTAGCTGAAATGCTGTTGCTCCATGATACCCCTGGCAATCCCTGGAAGGTCTATGGTGTGGCTCGCCGCCCTCGTCCCACCTGGTTATCCGACAAACGACTCAACTACATCCAATGCGACATCTCCAATTCTAGAGAAACCATTTCCAAGCTCTCCCCTCTCATCGACATCACTCACATTTTCTATGTATGTTGGGTTGGGTCGGAGGACTGTGATTTAAATGGTTCCATGTTCAGGAACGTCCTGAGAGTCGTCATCCCCAATGCTCCAAATCTCCAGCACGTTTGTCTCCAGACAGGTATCAAATACTACCTTGGAGTGTTCGACGAACGATACAAGCAAGAACCTCATGAGTCGCCTTTCACTGAGGACCTGCCTAGACTGCCCATACCAAATTTCTACTATGACCTGGAGGACATTCTTGAAGAAGAAACCAAGGCCAAGCTTGGTTTGACGTGGTCCGCCCATCGACCTGCTCTGGTTTTCGGGTTCTCCCCTTGTAGCATGATGAACATGGTCAGCACCATCTCCGTTTATGCTACCATTTGCAAGCACGAGAACAAGCCCTTGGTGTATCCTGGAAGCGACTTCTCCTGGGATTGTTACTATGATGTTGTGGACGCGGATTTACTAGCTGAGCAACAGATATGGGCATCGATGGAGCCCAAGGCCAAGAACCAAGCTTTCAATTGTAGCAATGGAGATGTCTTCAAGTGGAAACACATCTGGAAAATATTGGCAGAGCAGTTTGGGTTAGAAATGGTTGGATACAGAAAAGGGCAGAAGGAAACAAGCATGGCAGAATTGATGAAGGGGAAGGAGCCGGTGTGGGATGAGATTGTGAAGAAGCACAAACTGGTGCCTACAAAGCTGAATGATATTGCAGCATTTTGGCTTGCAGATGTGGTGTTCTATTCGGATAATCGAGTGAGCTGTATGAACAAGAGCAAGGAGCTTGGATTCTTGAGATTCAAGGACTCGACAAAGTCATTCCTCGACAGCATTGAGAAAATGAGAGCTTACGGATTTATCCCTTAAATTAGCCCATGGTATAACTGTGATTGATGTTGGTAATCATTTCTCTGTGTGATTGAATTAAAAAATGTGTTGGTTTTGTGGAATAAACTATAGTGAAGGGATCTTTAGCATAGGCTTGATTTGTCTGTTTCTTCTAGATGTGTGATTTTGTAATTGTTGTATACTTATATCTGCAATTTCACACGCACCATAAACTTTTCCAGCATTATTGGGAATGGAAGCCTCCCTTTCGAGTCATTTTGACGAACATCTCCGTTTGGAACGTGAGTTTTTTGGGTGTTTATCTAAAACTTTACTGTAACTTACTGTAAAAGTTCTTTAAAAAATTTTTGAAGTGTGTTTTTTTTGAATATTTTGAAGTGTATAGTTTAAAAACTTTGAAAAGTTTTTTGAGGTTATTGTAGTTAAAGTTTTTAAAAAACTTAAAGCAAACAAAATTGGCAAAAAACTTGGCTTCCAAACAAGGCGGCACTAAGAGTAAAAGTAGCTGCTTTTTTGGAAAGATTTTTAATTATGCAAAAAGCATTAATTAATTGTGTTGAAGTCAATTAACTAACTTGTTTTAGACAAGTTGGCCACCAAAAAGAATTTAAAATTCTTGTTTAGACCTAGGTCGGGATTCAAATCTTGCACCCTGCCCGCACTCAACAAAACCAAAGATAATATATAGTCAATTTGAACGTGAAAATCAGAACAGGAAAAGGACAATATTAAAGCATTTAAGCAAAAAAAACAAGGGATAAATCTTTTACACACCGTCAGAGTATAAACTTGCGGATTTAGATGTATGCCACACATGTAAAATTTAGTATTTAAATTTAAATTTAGATGATATAATATGCATTTAGACCCGTTAGTGAATATATACACTAACAGTGTAGATAAAATTAATTCAAAAATAAAATCTAGTGTTACTTTACAAGATAGGGTCTCGTGGTCTTCCATAGCAAGTAGTAGCAGTTACAGAAACAAAAAGCACTAAAACATGCAATTGCCCTCCTTACACGCAGACAGGATCCTCTGTCCAATTTTCTGTGTCCAATTTCCTATCCAACACAAAACTACGTAGTTTCACTTATTCTTGTGACTGACGTGGCACATAAAAATAAATGTCTGTTTGGCTCAAGCACCAAGCAACAGCCCTGTCAAATTGTAACCATTCACCGTGAATTCCTCCAAAGCAAACCACTAGCCTAACGGAAAGACATAGCAAAATTTGGGACATACAGAGAGACAATCAAATCCTTGGAAGTACAAAGCAAAATTTGCAGCTGGGCCTAACGGAAAAAATAATCTAAAAAATTGGTGAAGGAAAACAAATTGTCCTTCTCGCTTTCTTTGAAGGAAAACAAATTGTGTTTTAACATTTTCAGATAGAAAAAGTGTTTCTTGTACCTTTTGCAATCTATTTTTTATTCTGGTAAATTGATTCCTCTTTTTGTTTTTTAAGTAGAATTATGTCTTCATTGATACAGTGTTCATTTAATTTATAATCCATCTCTTGGGGAAATATGGTTAAAAACTGACATATTTCATTGGCTTGGTTGACAAAGTTGCTAATTGAATGAAAAACCATGTGATGGATAAAAATTGAAAACCTTTAAACATCATGGAGACCTCTGCTATTTTAAGATGTAATAGCTGTTTTCTTTTCTTACCACCCCCTCTTTCCCAGAGAAAAAAAACACCACCCCACCCACATACACACATTTTATAAGGCATACGGATTGCAGTGGTAAACAAATATATGTGCTGCAATTTGGTTCACGATGATTGTTGTTTCAGATGTCAATGCCTAGAAGATTATATGCTTAGCCAGTTTTTTTATTTTTTTATTTTTGGTTTTATGGAATTATATATTTCCTTTTCACATACAGTGATTTTTGTGATCACTGCTAAACCGGGGGAAGTAGAAGGTGCTGTGATTTGATTGCGTTGTCTTTGAATTGTTTATCTTGTTTGAGCATTTTTTATGATGTTGCGGAGAGAGTCTATCATCGACATCTTCTATGAGAAGCACTTGGGTCATTTGATTGATGTCATAACATCCTCATGCTCACCTAATAGCGTTGCTCAATAGGTAGTAATAGGGTATTGTTATGGATCAGTGTTGGGAATTGTTATGGTAGTAATAGGGTTTTGGGAATTGTAATAAAGATATGTAAATAAAGAAAATCCAAAAAAGAAGAGAGATCCAAAAGTATAATGGAGCCAAACAGGCATTTATTTTTATGTGCCACGTCAGCCACAAGAATAAGTGGAACTACGTAGTTTTGTGTTAGACAGGAAATTGGACATAGAAAATTGGACAGAGGATCCCGTCTGCCTTACACGGAACCAACTTACTTTAGAGGAGTTGGTCACTACCTTTATTGTGAGGTGAGAAATCAAGGGTTCAAATCATGTTTTTCATTAAAAAGTTGTCACTTAATATGTCTTTACTTAGATCCATGTGGGCGCTTTGCACCCGTATGGGCCGATGGTGGTTTAGTCCCTGTCGGTTCTTTGTGGAAATAAGAGTAGATATAGATGGTAGATGGTGACAATTGATCCCAAAAAAATAAAAGAACAAAGAAAATAGGGGTTATTCCTTTTCTCAGTTTTGTTTTCCCCAATGAATGGAACTCCTTACGGGAAATCGGCATGGCATGTTTTTCCAATAAAGGAAGCTGACATCTAGAAATGAAAGGTAGAGCTCAAAAAATGGGAGGCACCAAATGTGACAAATCACAAGAAAATGAAATTATTGAATGGAGCATTGATGTGATATCTCGAACTATTTCTCTCCAATTATGGAGAGAATAGAAAGAGAAATGATCGTAAAACTATTCTGGACCATATCATTGGTGGCCAACATCAAATTTATATGACTTTACTCTTTGTTTCCGAAATAATTCTCATCAACTGTTAGGAATTTGAAGAGGATGAAAAAAGAAATTTATATGAAAACGCCACGTTGTTTGAGAAATTTAACTGGACACAAAAGAAGATGGACAATTAATTGATATGGTATGTAGAACTATTTCTTTCCAATTATAGAGAGAATAGTAGAATAAGAAAATTGATGGAAAAATCTTTTTGGACTATTTCTTCTGCCTACCAAAGAAAAGAAACGAGCAAAACCAGTCGAACTTCAAAACATAATGGCCGAAAATTGAAAATGCTTTTGCTCCTATTCAAAACCATTACACTGGGCCTAAGATGTACTTTAAGCGGCCTACCTCTGTTCCAACTCTGGGCCAACAACATGGAAAAGTTTCACTACTAGGTCAGCCCAGATATAGTTTATCTGCTATCAGTAGCCCATCATTCTGATTTCTCATCCCCAGTGTCCTTACAAGGAAGAATCCATTTTCTTCACTTTCTTCTCCCCTGCTCTCAGGTGTAAATCCCCCTAAAATCACGTTAAAAAAAAAAAAAAATAGGGAACAGGCCTGAAGGAAAAGGCGATGGGGCTTAAAAACTTCAATGGGACAGGAGTGGGTTTTGGTAGGTGTTTTTTTTTTAATTTTTTTTCTTTAATACCCATTTGCTGATGTAGAAATTCTTGGCATAATTTTGATTTAGCTCTGAATTTCGATTTGTGTGTTGTTTTTTACTTTTATCAGCTTGGCCCTTTCTGTAACCTGACTGTTTGCAGTTGTTTTCTTTTTCAGGATTTGGCATTGGCTGCGGTTTTGGGGTGGGATGGGGTTTTGGTGGTAAGTTTGAAGTTTCTACTCTTTACTATTCTCATTCCTCTGCATCTTTTTCTTTTTCTTTTTGTTTATCTTTTTTTAATTCTATTCCTGTTGGTAATTCTAACTTTTCTGTGTAACAGCTTTTTTCCCCTTTTCTGGTTTTGTTTTTTAGCTTACTGTTTTGGAAAAACCAGGTGAGCACTAGCAGAATGTGAAACTCTTTGATGCTATATTGCCTCTTTAAGTCTTAGCACTAATAACCCGCTCTAAGGGCATCATGCTTAGCTGGGATGAGGATTGATTGATTGTGAATTTCTAGCTTTAATAATTAATCGTGATATATCCATGGAATTCGATGGTACTAGGATTTGAACTCGCCCTGTAGCAACTGCATCCGGGACCTCCTAACCTGGAATTTATGTTTCCCTCGGCCGTAATCTACTTGGGATTTCTGTAGTAAATTTTAAAAATCCTGTTTGGCACGATCAGATTCAGCTATGCTATGATTCCTTGCACTAATAAGTGAATTTTCCAGTCATAGGAAATCTTGCATCTGTGAGCTTTTCTTTTTACAGCAAACCTCATTGTCAAGATATATGTACTATATATGAGTATTTGTGCACATTCCTTCAAATATCTATGAAGATTCTTTTCCAATTTTAGTTAATGGATGATTATGCTTAGAATTTAGCAACCTTAGGATGCCAAGGTTTATTTATCGTGCTGAGATAATGTATTTGTTAGATGAGTTTTACACCTGTCAAGGACTGCATTCTTGGTTCAGTGACCTTGCATTTTTGGCAAGCTGAATATTTTTTTTAAAATTAATCTTGTGTTGAATATTTAACAACTTAATATCTGTTCTTAATCTGAGGTAGACGAAGATATTTTCACATTTCAGGATTAGCATAGCAATATTATTACTGTTTCAAACTCCAGAACATTGGCTGCTCACTGGAACGCATGCATCATCATTTATGCGTCATGCTACTCAAAAAGAATGAGTAACAATTTGCAAGTTAGGCACCAGGTTTCCTGAATTTAGGTCATACTCAAACCAACTTTGTTCTAAATAGAGAATAACCGTGTCAACCCTTTGATAACAACTGAACTTGAAGATTTTTTTTTTTTTTAAAGGATGTAGTTTTTTGTTTACAAGCGCCTAAAACATTTTCTAATTTTGGATGTTTCAGAATTGGATTGCAATATGTTGGTCTTTTGTCAATTTCAATTTACTATTACAGGTTATAACATTGTTCGATATATGAAATATTATTTTATGACACATTTAGTTATCAATGAAGTTACCATCTTTCAACCTTGGTCCATAGAATGCTATTTACTTAATGTCTATTCACCTGCCTAATTCTTAATACTTAATCTAGTTCTAAAACACAAATGCTATAATGGTATAATTGGTAACTTATTGTTTGTTAGATTAAGAATGTTTGAAAATTTTAGATGGGTGAACTGGTAATTACGCTAGAAACAGGTAGTTCAGCTAAGCTTTATTCCTGATACTATAGCAGTGGGAGTCATGATGTCATGGAGGGATTTCAACAATGTAAAGGAGTAATAGGGGACATGTTGTTGCAGGACAGTAAGATTAATTGTGATGCAGGTTTATCTATGTGATCATTACCCAACTTTTTGCTCAAATTGAACCTGTAATTCCTTCAGGTATTGCTTAAAGTACAAAATGATGGATTAATTGTGATGTAGGTTTATCTATGTTCTTTGACAGAAGATGATGGATTTTGCTGAGATTTCTTCTTTTAGTAATGTGTTTATAATGGTCAATAAGACGGGATAGATCTATGCATTAATGATGAAATATCTTGGCCATGTTTCTGTACTGTGCTTTACTTTTTACAGAGCTTTGATAGCCAATTGAAGTACAAAGCTTTCTGTTTTGTCCTATTTGGTTGCCGTTCACGCTTCCCTCTGGAATTTTATGGTGTAACTCCTCAGTGTCCTTATTTGGTGAATATATAGTACTGGATTCAGTTCTGATGGGTGTTGAAGAACAAATTCTACTCATTTTTCTGCGACATGGTTGAAGGCCTTTCTTGGCTGCAGTTGCGAACATTGTTCTTTCTTACTTAGTTTCTTATTTCCCCTTGGCAAATTGCTAGTATATCTTGTTTTCGATTTCTACTTGTACCCATCTCTAATCAATTTCCCTTAAATGTTGTGTCCTTATCAGGCATGCCTTTGAATTTTCTGGGCCTCGGTGTCGGTAAAACTGCATCTCATTTGATATCGTTCCCCCTAATATAACTTCTGTTGTGACCTTGTTTGGATTCTGATGTATGCTCACTGATCTGAAGGTGGTGGATGCGGAGTTGGTGTAGGCCTTGGATGGGGATTTGGTGCAGCTTTTGGTAGTCACTACCGAAATTCAAGGGTCATATTTCAGGGGACGGATCTTGACGCCAAAGATTCTAGCAAAAGTAGCTAGTGCAAGGACTTATCAAAAAGCACTCAGAAACTATATGCGTCATGCTGATTTTCACTTACTGATTACTCCGTGATGTAATGACTACATTTGCACCAAAATTAAGTTTGTAAAGGCTTGCTTGTATTCCTTTTCGGCAGTCCTAGTTGGACATAGATTTTAGAGGTACCCGAAGTTAGGTCCTGTTTGATAACTTAATTCAGCACTTAAACTTAATGGATTCAAATATTAATATATTCAAACCGTTTGATAATCAAAAATTGAACATTTGAATTAATTAAGTGACACTGAATTTTCTGGATAAAACTTGCTCTCAAATTAAATAATAAATTATTCACTTATCATTGAATGTGATATGCATTCAAATATATTAAATTTAATACTTAACAATTCAATAACATAATAGATTCAAACTTTCGATTTCAAACTTTAGTTTTATGTAACGCATCCTTAGTTGAATGTCTCAGTATTCGTAGCTTTCTTACATACCGCTGGTTCACAACACTGTAAATTGACTTGTGATGAGAGTCTGGGATACAACTTTCCGATTATAATTGGTAAAATCTTTCATTAACCTCAAAACGTTAGATTTAGAAGTTAACAAGGGCAAGTAACCTCAGCCATTTCCACAACTGTTCAAACCTAAGTAAACATGCAACCTGACACAGCAAATGCAACCAACGATGGTACTTCTGCAGCAGAAAGAGGACAGGCACGCATTTAGATCTCCAGATATGCCCACTCCTGGATCTCTCTCTCTCTAAGATTGCCCAGAGGTCAAATGCATGACCCTCGACGGTGGAGCAGTGTTCAAAATCATAATAATCGGGGTTTGTCGCACCTGCTCCCACGTTATCGAAGAGGACAACACGATGGTCGTGAAGCAGATGGGACACCAAGCACTTCCATATAAACTGATCAGTCCCAAAACCATGAGCAAGCACTGCTTGCTGCTCTCCTGATGCTGCTACATTTACATTGTGGGCGTCTAGTATACCCGTTGCCTTTCTTCTTCTATAGAAGGATGTGAGAGTAAATAAGCTGTGCCAGAAAGTTGGGCAGCGTGACTTCCTTTTAAGCAGATGGAATTTCAGAAGCCCAATTAAGGTGAGGTAGGATCTTAGCAGCCATACATGCACTTCCAATCTCAAACACAAAAAGGTATCTGAAGTGAAGGCAGTTGGTCCAGGTCCGGTTGGCCCTCAGCTAGCCAAGCGCCTTTAAAGAGAGGGTACTTCAAGCAAGGCGTTATCCAGTAGTACAAGTGGAAGTGGACAGCGGACACTGCTCCAACCCGAAAAGAAGCTAAGCTAGAGCAGGTTGAAGGGTAAATGGTGAAACTATTAAGGTGGTCGTCTAGAAAGTAGAAATTATTTAAGAGAACCTTAACCCATGAGGCATTGCGGGGGTTCAAGGAATCTCCGAAATAAGAAGGTAAATGGTGAATAATTTCGATCTGGTCCTGAAGAAAATGAAAAAGATAGAATCAGGATAAGAACTTAATGATGCAGTAGAGGGGTTTAAGCAATCTCCGAAGGAGTCACCCTGCAACTACAAGATACAAGCACAAGACATTTGCTTTCCCAAATTGACAGAAGACATAATGTCACAAACCTTTTGGCTTCCAATTCACTGGATAACAACTTCAATGAGCACGTTTTTAACTATTGAAAGTCCTTTACTGGTGCAACATATTTGATGAATCGAATACATGAGGGAATAAAACTAATATTAGGCAAGCATGACTAGCACCACGAACCTCATAACTGGAAAAACAAAATATAAAACATAACTGTGGAATCAGATCTGTTATTTTACGGACATAGAAATGAGAGGACGCCCAGACAAATTCTACACAAAGTTGATACTGTCTCGTTACTTTATACATCATGGCTTTCCAAGAGAACACTATAATGCTATAGGACAAAATATCATGAAGCAACACTGACGAAAGTAAGTGTATTTTGGCTTCCAAAGAAGCACATGGTACAAGAACTATCATTGCACATAAATGATAAAAGCGGGACTCGAAAAACACCGGAGAAAAGGAAAAGTAATATGCTGCATCATCTAGCCAGTGGAGTAGAGCTAATTATCCTGAGATTATACATTTTTACAACAAATTCACCCACCATCATCTGAACTAAAATTTAACAATTATCAGAAGAGCATTAGGTGGGAATTACTGTAGTAAAATTGATTTGCAAACCTAATTAGAGCTTTCATTCCCAAGCATAAAATCAGGTGAAAGAGAAGCAAATTGTAGCTCTGTCCATCACCTAATAGCATCAAGAATGCCAGCATACCTCCGTGACTGCCAATACAAGGATCATAGTGTTCTTCAGAACCCACGAGATGCCAATAAAACTGCAGAGACAATAAAAATCCCACATAAGTATCCCACAAGGACAAGGCATGCAATTTAAACTTTTAAGTGCCTATCTCCATTCTTGTTCAGACAGAATTACACACATATGCTTCGCCAAATCAGATTATAACATAGACAAGCCAAATTGCAAGATATGTGTACAAACATAATCCCACACCACCTCACTGGATACTGGGAGCAGATAATTTTAGACTAGCTATTTGCATATGATACTTTCATTATTATTTAAAAGGACCAAATTTGACATTGATCTGTGAGAGTCTCCAAATAGAAAAAGAACCATATCAACTCGGTTCCGCATTTGTACCACTTCATTGGCAAGCCAAAATACATTGTTCGTCATTATTTCCCTTTCTTTTAATGCCACTGTGGGTGGATGGGCTTGAGGCTGAAGATATCTGGTAAAGCCTTAAAAGTGTACACCTAGGTAAACGCAAGTATGTGAATAATATCATTTACCAAGCAATCAAGGCACATGTATCTAGGATTATTAAGGGTTGCAGATCTTAGCACTACTGACTTTGAACTCAAAAGAGAAGAATGACACAGATGCTTGTCAAACAATTATTAAAGAGTCGGAGAGATCTGCTAGGAGTTCATACAGCAAATACCTCTTATTATAATACGATAAACTATACCAAACTTACAGTTGCACAAGATTAATTTTTTTAAAAAAATCTCAATGTCTTACAATGACAAAACAATTAAAGATAGGACCACATTTAGGCAAAATCAGATTAGTTTAGTAAAAGATGTCATAATCAATATGATTAATTTTAAAGCCACTACCATGGAATCATTAGATCTTATTCATCCATAATCCCCTTTATAATACCCATTATCCAGAATATAATTCTTATACATGATATGTCAAAATTCATCACTGCCAAAAAGCTTATGTCCACCAACTACCCCACTTCATAAACAGAGGACTTTACGCCATTCTAGATGCTACGAAGGTGGACTTTTTACTTTTCCCCATGCTTTGAGTATATTTGGCATCAAATTAGCCAGCATAACCAAGGACAGGACACATGAATTTCCTCTAATCTCACTTTGCCTGTGTGATTCAGCCTGACATTTTGCTATACAAGCTATCTCAGACGTGATTCAGTAAAATTTCCTGTAAATCACCTAACATGCCTCGTGAGTAGCGGCTCAATCAGTCCCAAAACAGATCATATTCCTATTGATAGATCACTCAATTTAGTTACTGGCAAAAACAATCAAATAATCAGGTATCTTTCCAGGAGGTAGCATGCACCAGAAATTCTAGTCATTAAAAAAATGAAGGACCTTTTTCCTTTGGCATATCAATATTATACAGTTATATTGATTTCGGATATAGGCATGGCAAGAAAAATAAATCATATCACTGGAGGAAAAATTCAACTGAAGAAACAACATTCCTTGTTAACTGCCAAAAAGAAAAAGGAACCAAAAAAAAAAAAAAGAGGCATCCACTCACTAAGATGGCAAATTACTGCAACTTGGAAGAAGCATATGGTACCAAGATATTTTATAATACTAACACACAGTTAAAATAAAGAAGCAATGTACTGTCAGGAAAGAAATCAACCCCAAAAGCATCAATAATTTTAAAATGCTACTAGATTAAGATCAAAGTTAGTATTTTTAGAATTCTAAAATATTTCATGCAACAAACATCCTTTCTCAATGCTACATACAAACATAATCAGGCACGGTACAATCATCTTATTATCAGTTATTCAAAAGAATCGCAGGAAACAAAATCAAAGCATTAAACCAACATAAATCGAAAAACTTTCATTTGATCTGATTAAATTCCCATAAATTTCTATATTCTCATGCAATTCAATCCTAAAGAAAAAAGACAGTTTAAAATTTCTAGCTGCAGCCACATCTAGATATCTCGAGTTAATCAACATTGCTATAGCTCATAAAACTTTCTCTTTGAGGACTAGAAGGAATAAACATTAATTGCACCATAAGCAAAATTCTCAACATCTGCTTTAAATATCAGAATCAAAGAAAGAAAGCTTCACCATCCATTTCAAAAAGACAAAAAGCTCCATAATCAGCAGGCTCACCAATCACACAGAGAAGGATGACAGCTGAAAAGACGACTTGCATGGGTCTACTATACTGCATGTGATACTGAGATCTTTGGAGCTGTCTTTGGATGGCGCCATACCAACCATAAAGTTGCTTATCATAACATTCATCACAACCCTCAAGGCAACTCTTACTCTTCTCGTAACACAAGTTAATGCCCTGCATGTTAAAAAGTTCATTTCATCATAATCAATAACATGCTATATACGTGAATAAAATCAGCAAATGAGTCTATATAAAGCAGTTTAAAAATCGCACTAACTCGAGTCAAGGGCTGAGTTCGAGGTAATGGAGTATCAGCTTCTGGATGGTGATCTGAAAGCTTCAATTTCCTATAACCATTCTTTGACCACTTCAACTTAGCTGCAGATTCTATCGTATTCAGAAAACCAGAAAAGCTCGGAATCTTTGGCGGTGGTAGATCTGATTGAACATCTGGTGAACTCTGAGGCAATGCATCCTCGGCAACTGAAACCTTCCAGTAACCCATGTCAGCATTAGCACTAGCAGTTCTGCGGTGCCCAGGCAACTTCACCTCCTTACTCTCCAGTTGCCCCAACTCCAAAGAATGAGAAGAATTTGTAGGATGCTTCAGTTCTGATTGCTTATCACCCTCCTGCAAATTTGCTATTTGCTGCTCTCTACCATGGAGTCTTCCAAAGTTTTTATCCCCAGAAAAGGACGCTGACGGTCCTGAGAGAAACAAAGCCAGCTCGTCACTTTCTCCCTCATCCAGATGTACCCATGGATTTGGTGGTTTTCCCCGAGAAACAGCTGATTCATTTAACGAGGCTTCAACCTTTGAAATCTGGCTCCCGATTGCAATAGCGAACTCCCTATGTCTATCCTTGGCATCATCAGCTGCATTATTCGTGTAGCTTGAACTAACTGCTCGTTCAAATTCCTCCAACTGCATATCATTGGCAGAACAACCGTCAACCCAATTCACTATTTGTTGCAACACCAAAAAGTTGGAAGAAACATAAAAGCACCCAACATAAACAACAGGCTACAACACAACTATCTAACACATTTGTCATTAGCTTTATGAACTCTTTTTTTCTCCTTTCCCTTTTGCTCGCTTTAGAGCTAGAAACTAAGCAAACAGTGCATAGAAGTGCACAATGTGGTTAAAAACGCGTGATCATTTTCTAGTACTGCCAGAGGGGTGTCAAACCTGCCATTTAGTCGTGCCAAGGGCAGTACGAAGGTCTCTACGAAGCTCATCGGAGTTCCAAAGACTGCCGGAATCCTTCATAGAATGAATCCATGTCCTATAAGTTGACTCCATCCTGCCAAAAAAAACATATTACAAACGAATTTTTTTTTAAAAAAACCCAAAAAATTATCTCAAATCCGGCCAAACACTGCAACCGACATAATCCAGATCAACTTCTCACGAAAAAAGCCAATTAATCATAAAAACTGCAATAAAAATTCCAAAAAGGAAAAAGCAAGGATTTTTACGAACTTTGAATTTAAAGTTGGTACCTGTCGGCAGATTCCTGAACCTCCTCGGCGGCAGAGAAGAATGGATCTTTTTCCCACCGATCAAATTGTGAAGCCATATTTTTATTAACCTAATTGCCAAGATTTCAGTCTCGCTCACTTCTTCCTCTAATTTGATTTTCCAAAAAATAATACAAATAATTTACACCAAAAAGAATGTTTCAAAGAAATAAACCCTAAAATCAAAAAATCGCTAAAAAGAATTAGAATCTCCGGCAAAAAAAAATAGAAATTCCAGATCTATAGATTATCTGTATTCAATTATCCAAATCAGAAATAAAAATAGAAAGAATTTAAGGCGCGAGAGGAAAAGGTATTGGATAATCTATCTGGAATTAACCTCAAATTACGGTATTGTTCGGATTTATCATTTTTTTCCTGTTGTGATACATATATACTTTTTGAGTTTTTTTATTTTTTATTTTTTTAAGCGTGGCGGATGTAATTGTAGCATGGGGCGACCTTCCAGGTAGGCGGCGAGTGGTTGTCGTTGAGGAGTAAATCTGAAGGTAACGGTGTCGTTTTCGATGGTGTTGGACCGTGTTGGTTTTTTTAAGAGGATTTTAGGTGCGTGGTCAAAATAAGTGTACAATGATTGAGTTGAGACGAGTAAGACGCAAAGATAAGAGCCAATCGACTATTCTTCTTGAAGTCCGAGTCGGTTGACAACTTTTCTCCTTCCAGACTTCCGGTGGATGAAAAACAGGATAAGAGTTTATTTGGATGATTTATTTGAGATAATTATTATAGCATTTTCTGTGATGTAATATATATGAAATAAAAAAATAATTGAAAAAATAAAAAAATAATTGAGATTTGTGAGACAAATTATTTTCTCTATCCAAACACACTCACTAGTGTTTACTATTGAACAAATAACTGTTTTCGTATGTTTTTTTTAGGGGCGGATTTAAGGTGCCCCACTGCTCCCTTAAATTCCTATAATACTTCTACAATTTTAATATAATTTTAAGTGTGCCCCCAGAGTTTTCTTAAAAAGGATGTGAAAGAATTACGTGATTTTTTAAGTTAGTTCATAAACTAAAATTCTAAAAAGATACGTGGGGCACAAATTCATTTGAAATAAGCTAAAAAAAATCTTTTCATTTCAACTAGCAAGTACCAATCATATCATTCACTTTCTTTGGGCCCACTCCCCAATTTCCCTTCCCTCCTCTGGGCCCCCATTTTCCCCCACAATCGAGAGCCACTACCTTCCACAACCAAGCAGCTAGCTACTCTTTCTCTTGATCAATTCATCCAATCATATCATTCACTTCCTTTGTCCCCACTTCCCAATTTCCCTTCCCTCCACTGGTCCCTCATTTTCCCTCCACAACCGAGAGCCATTCTTACTTCCACAACCAAATTAGATATCAAAATATAAAAACTTGCAGTGAACAATTGTAAATAGTTTAGTTTATTTTTGAAATAAATTTATTATTACATTAATAATTTTGAATTTGTCTTTTTATGTTTTTCATGGAATATATGCATCATTTGTATTTTTTGGTAATTTTTTTTTTTTTTGCTTAAAAAACTAGAAAAATAGTAGGTAAAAAATTTTAGTGTTACTTTTGCCCCCACTACATCATATCATTATAATATATTTTTCTATAAAAAATTTAGAAAATAATAATCCAAATCAAACCCATTGTTACTTATGTAAAATGCTGATTATGGTTGAAATATGAATGATGAAAACACATAAATACTTTATTTAGGTAGCAGGACTGGGTTTGTTTGTATAGAGTATTATTTGAAATATTATTTGAAATAATTATTGTAAAATTTTTTGTGATGTTATGTATGTGAAATAAAAAAGATAGTTGAAAATATAGAAAAATATATAGAAAAATATGTTTATGATGCAAGTGAAATATTATTTGGAAAAATTTGCTATCCAAGCACTCCCATTATTTGGAGTAATTCTTGATGTTCTTAAGTGCTTTTGCATCTAAAACCAACTACTTCTATAATAGTTAGTCACCAGGAGACTTTTAAAAAACTATACTTATGTATAGGTCAAGGGGACAAATTCCTTTGTCTACATTATAAAATCTAGAATTTTCTGAAAAATGTTGTCAGCAAGTGCACAGGCATTCGTCTAGACTAAAATTCAGAATTTTCTGAAAAATGTTGTCAACTAGTGCATAGACATTCGTTTAGACTGGTGACAGTTCAGTCTCCTCCGATTTCTCTTTGAATCTCTTCAAATCCTCCTTCCTCTAGTATAGAGTAAGTCTAGATCTATCGTATCTCAGAAAAAAAAAAAATGCTTTTGCATCTAAGGTTCAAATTTTTTAATAGTAGAAAAATTAAATTATAAAATATATTCAAAAGTGGTTTTAACTTATTCTGATTTTCTCTACATTTACATAAACATGTCTTGCGAGATCTACACAAACGAGAACAAGCTTTTTTTTGGGATATGCAATTTTACTTTATTACTAACATTTAAATGATGACTCATCTTAGGGACGAGTTTGCCTAGAACAATTATAATGGGATATCCATTCCGATTATAGTTGAGCAAGACTTAAAACATAGGAGTGCATGCCATACTTTGAGCGTATTTGGATTATACATTGGTTTGTTTGGATAAAGTATTATTCGAAATATTATTTGGAATAGTATTTTTTGTGATTGATGTATGTGAAATATAAAGGTGGTTGAAAATATAAAAAAGTGATTTGAGAAATGTATTTATAATGTAAGCAAAATATTATTTAGAAAAATTTGGTATCCAAACATTATTTCTGCCTTATTTACACACACTGATTTACTTGCATTATCAACACATTTTTTAATCATTTTTTTATCTCACACACATCACATCAACAAAAATGTTACAGTATTTTTTCACAAAATTATCTCAAATAATTTATTATCCAAACACACTACTTGTTAACTAATAATAATAATATTTGATGTATAATAAACATACTAAATTACTAATAAATAGTTTTATTAAATACATATACAAACTTAGTACTTAATATTATTTGGGTTGTGTAATAAATAATATTCAAGGCAATAATGCAAAATTTTAATCCTTGTATTGGTTGGTCTATTTTTGGCTCCAGAGATCATTTTCTGTACTAATAATGCAAGGACTGTTGCCTTCTTTTTTATCCTTCCATTTTCCAATACTTATCGTTTCTAGGTTGCTACTTGCAATTTTATTATGTCTCGGAATATTTGTCTTCCTTTAAGAGTTTTAATAGTTGTATTGATTGTGATGACTTATGAATTAAGGCGTATACAATGGATGACTTATATGCTTATGTGATATCTCAAAGGATTCTTATGTACATGATACATTTGATTGAAATTTTCATATATTTTATTGAATTACTTGTTTTTCAGTTGAAATCCAAACCTCCAAATAGAAGTTTGGACAATAATCAAATTTTTCCCACAGTGACAGTGCATACACTATTAATATTGGATGAATGACAACTATGCAAAAATTTGAATTTGAAATTTAACTTTTGCACGCATGTCATGAATCTAACGATGATAGTGTATATACACCGTCAGTGTAGAAAATATTTACTTATTATTTAATCTCAAAATATTTCAACTCGATTAATGGTTCTATACTTGCTTTGGAGCATTAAATCTTTGTTGATCATATTGAATTTGTACTCAGTTGATGATTTGAATTGATTATAGATTATAACTGTGACTATTTTTCATATCTTCGTTTGCTTTAGTTTTTCAAATTATAGAATAAATTCAAATTCATAATTCATAGTGTATACAACGTCAGTGCAGGAAAGATTTACTCTTAAATAATTTGTTTTACAAATTTCAATCACCTTTTTATCTCACATACATCAGATTACAAAAAGTGCTACGATAATTATCTCAAATAAATCATCTAAATAAACTCTTATCCAAATAAACATGCCTCCAAAGATTTTCACTAAATTTTTTATGACAAAGACTTACAATCAAGTTTCAAATTTAATACTAACAATCAGATTATAGGATGTTGAAGACCGGCACTAGTACTAACAGCTGTCTCCTTGGGAAATTGAGAACTAGGGGTGGCAATTCGGGTCCAAATCAGGTTGGCGGGTCGGGTCCGGGTCAACCCGGCAGAAAATCTGTTGACCCGAACCCGACCCGCCAACCCGTGACGGGTCAGGTATGCTGACCCGAACCCGAAAATTTCAGGTTTGCGGGTTGGCAGGTCGACCCGAAATGACCCGAAACTTAATTTTAATTTATTAATTTATCACTGTAATTTCTAATAAAATCAATTTCTCACAAAACTAATTACATAATCAAGTAATAAAAATTTAAATAAATAATTCCAAACCAAATCTAAAATAAATTAAACACCGTAAAAGTGTTTTATCCCAAACAAAATATAAAATAAATTAAAACAATATAAAAGTAAAAAATAATATAATATATTATTTGTCCAAATATAATAATTTCAACTTCACACAAATTAAATAAATTCATTTAGGATTAAGTAATTAATGCCTTTGAAAAAAAGAATAACTTAGTTTAGTTAGATAAAATTATTTTTAAATTTATTAAATTATTTTTAATTCGTAAACGGGTCATATCGGGTCACCACGGGTTGACCCGAAATCGACCTGTTTTCTTTTCGGGTTCATCGGGTCCAACCCGATTCTGACCCGAATTCCCGAAACCTCAACCCAAACCCATTAATTTCGTGTTAGGTTCGTGTCGTGTTTTCAGGTCGTGTCGAAAATTGCCACCCCTATTGAGAACCCTCTATTTTGTCACAAAAAATTGAGAAAACCCGAAATGGGGAGCCTATTGCCATATCTAATAAAGCAATGGCAGATTAGTGGAAATTACATAAACCTCCAGGGTCTTTAGTGAATAACGATTTTGACACTAATGCCACTTCTAAAATGCTAAATCGAAAAAAACCCCACTAAAATTTTTTTTTCTAAGTTTCCAACCCCGCTCAAGCATTCTTCTTTAATCTTAAACCCACACAGCAGGATTTTCTTCTCACTCTCTAAAACCCCATCCCAGAAAGCAACCAACCATGGAAAACGACGAGTTAGTCTGCGAGGCAGCTCGAAACGGCGACGTTGGAAAGCTCAAGACATTAATTGACTCTGGAGCTGACGTCAGCTGCTTCGATAAAGATGGCCTTACTCCCCTGATGCACGCCGCCAAGCACGGCCATGCTGAGGCTGTTAAGTCCCTCCTCGAAGCCGGCGCCCCCTGGAATGCTCTCTCCCCATCTAACCTCTCCGCCGGCGACTTCGCAATGGATGCCGGCCACCAGGACGCCTTCGACCTCCTCCTTAACGCCGGTCTGTGGATTCAATTCTTGCTTAAACCTTCGATAATTATTATCACCTTTTTTCTTTCAACAGTTGCATTTGCTTGAATGTTTAGGAATTCAGTTAATGAATATTTAGGAATTCAGTTGATGTTGAAATTTTGTAGGACCCAGTTGATATAGCATTGGCATTAATTTTTAGCTCGGCTCAAAATGGACCTGGATAACTATAAAAATGTAGTTTTTACAAAAAGAAAAGAAATCAAGATATTCGAGCAGGACCTGGGATCGACATGATAAAAACTTGGTTGAGCTTGACTTGTGCAATAAGCAAGTTAAGGTTGAACACAATTTTAAGCTTGATGAGGAAGAGAATCAAACTTAGGTTGAATACTAATAGTGTCGGGCTCAGTTAGGCTGATTTTGCACGTAAGCTGTTTGGAGTGGCATTTTCTTCATTTTTTGGTTGTAGCTGATGCTGAATTTCAAGTACTAGTTTAGTTTGGAAATGCTTTCTTTTTCCCTTTTTATTATTTTTGGTGGTTGTTTCTGAAATTTAACATTAGGGAATTGGTTTCTCTATTGTTTTCTAATAGGGATACAAGCTGAGCTGGTGCTAGGAACAATTGCTAGGAAAGGAAGTGAAAATGGGGGATCCAATGTTGATTACTTGGAAGATAGAGTGAATTTTAGTGAGGACAAGTTGATGGATACGGAAGATAAAGCAGTAATGATGGCATGGGAAAAGCCATTGATGGAGGCTCATGCAAAAGCTGTTTGCTCTGGAGGTGGACACATTTTGAACATTGGATTTGGGATGGGCCTTGTTGACACTGCTATACAACAGTACAATCCCACGAGTCATACCATTGTTGAAGCTCATCCAGGGGTGTATAAGCGTATGATTGACTCTGGGTGGGGTGATAAGGAGAATGTGAAGATCATTTATGGTCGGTGGCAAGATGTCCTTGATCAGCTTGGATCTTATGATGGTAAGATGACATTTGCTTTATCCGCTTCCATATTCACACATGAATTAGTGTTAGTATAGGCCTGAAGAATTTCAAAAATTGTTTTAAAGCTAATTCAAAGTAGTACTTCATAAATAATCAGATTGTTTTTCTTGTTGTGACTGGCATCATTTTCATGGAATAATAAGCTCTGCTGAAAATTATTGAAACCAAATGCTGATGAGACTATACCTTGTAGATGAATAAATACATGACATATTGTATACAATATACACTTATATCTTAGAGACAATTTAATTTGTTTAGCATATTTTGTTTCCTTACAGACATACGTGCGTTCAGCATGATTATATAGTCTACTTATATTGTATAGAGATGTTTGAATTTATAGAGTCTACTAATAATAAATTGAAGATATCTATGAAGTGCATAGCTGTGAGATTTATCATTTTTTTTCTTGGTTGGTCATGAACTATCACCATCACTATCATCTTTTCTGATAACTCTAAGAGAAACGTCTGTGCATGTGGCTTCTGCTGTAATAGTATTTGAGAAGGGTCATGAGTTAGCAACCTTAAGTGGTAGTAAAGGGGTATCCCTTGTATTGCATGGATTTGGATTCACAATAGAGCAACTTTACCTCTAAGCCAATTCTCAACATAACTACTTGTTACTCCTAATCGAAAGACACTTTAAGCATTTTTTTTTTGCCAACTCGTCAAAAATCTTCCTGTGTGATGTGAAAATGTGCCTGGTTCTTATTTGTTCCATTTGTACAGGGATATTCTTTGACACCTATGGGGAATATTATGAAGATATGAGAGAGTTTCATCAACATCTTCCTACACTTTTGAAGCCTGGAGGCATATATTCATTCTTCAATGGCCTCTGCGGAAGCAATCCTTTCTTTCATGTTGTTTACTGTCAGTTGGTCTCTTTAGAACTCGAGAGTCTGGGTTATTCAACGCAGCTGATACCATTACCTGTAAAGGACTGCTTGGGTGAAAAAATTTGGGAGGGTGTGAAACATAGATATTGGCAGTTAGATACATACTATCTCGCTGTTTGTCAAGCTGTGGAGGATTCTGAGTGATACTTTACTGTAATAGCTTTAGAAAATCTTCAAAAAAAAAAAAAAAAGAGATTAGTATGCATTATTGCACTTGATTAGAAATATCTGAATGTTAGACTGCTGGAATAACCTTAACGACTCTTGCACTTTGTGTGCCTTTCGTATTCTAATGACCATTGTAGTCCTGCCTTGAAGAATTTTCATTCACTACAATTCTTCATTGTGCTATTTGTCTCCAGCATTTTACATAGATGTAAGAGCCTTGCATCTAATAGAAGGAAAAAGAGGAAAGAAGAAAAGGCTCATTGTTTTGATTTCCAGCATGTACGGTTAAAGATCTGCAGCAATATTTAGGTTTGTTATGTGGTGTGCGTTGAAGTATCCCTTTGCACAAAATTTTGGATCTGTAAGGTATCTTTAGTTTCGAGTTGATCATCCCAGAAGTTGTTAGACCAATAAGGATCCATGTTTATACACAAAGAAAGAAAGCAAAATGAAAGCAGCCTAATCTCTTGCGGCCACTTGCCACACTTTGTTTGCATGGGCTCTCGCATTATTCATGCAAATTGCCATCTCTACCAGAATCATACCCCACGCTTTGAGACTTCTGTGCATTCTTTCTGCAACATCCTCACTCGCTTTGTACAGCAGATGCATAAGCCAACAATTAGCATCTCCTATATATATGAGAGCTGCCACCGAAATAGACGAGCAGATCTCCCTTTCTGCTATAAATCAGTACTACTAGTTGTTATCAATTATAAAGTATGTCATTCGTCAAGGCTCTTGGCTTGCATGTTTAAGTTATTTTCGACTTCCTTGCACCATTTTCTGAGCCTTAACTTCCTAAATTTTGCCTCATTTCCGTTTACATTTCTTTGAAATATTTTCTACGTTCCTTATAGTAAGGATTGCCACCAAGAGTTTCCGTTAAATTTAACCTATGCAACTTTGTGAGAAAGACAATGGCACATCATGATGTTGGTTTGTTGAGTCTCATTTTCCTGCTTGTGGTGTGTCTAGAGTTTTATGCTTGTGTAGCTGTCGAAGCTACAAGGCCTGAGAAAACCTTGGCTGTTAATCAGTATCATATAGGTAAAAGGCATGAGAAGAAGTACGTGAATAGGGCAGCCCATGTGGGGTTGACAGCTGGTAATTTTGGTAGCGGCTGGAATGGTGGTGGTAGTGGTGGCAATGGATATGGATCAGGTTCTGGGGGCAATGGTGGTGGATATGGGGCTGGAATTGGAGGCAGCAATGACGGCAGTGGATATGGCTCTGTAGGTGGTAATGGTGGTGGTTCCGGGGCTGGAAGCGGAGGCAGCAATGACGGCAGTGGATATGGCTCTGTAGGTGGTAATGGTGGTGGGTCGGGTGGAGGTGGTGGCAGTGGGTCTGGATTGGGTGGAGGTGGTGGTCCAGGCTGTAAATATGGTCCAGGTGGTGGTGGTAATAGTGGTGGATGGAATGGTGGTAGCTATGGTCCTGGTGCAAGCAGCAGGCAAGGGAGTCGGGGCAGCAGCTATGGCTATGGCAGGGGCTGGCGCGGGGGCCCTGGCTCAGGATATGGCAGCGGTAGTGCTGGTCATGGCAGCGGAGGTAACAACGGAGAAGGGCAGTATGGAATCAATGGTGGGCGCCTAGACAGGGACAAGCAGCAGCTCCCATGCAGCATGAAACCATGACATAGCCAAGGTGTTTCCTGAGCTATAATTGCTCCATTAGTGAAGAAATAAAGAGCACTTTCTCCAGTGTAATAATTCTGCAGTTTGCTAATAGCTATGCTTGCTATATATCTGCAACAGTGATCTCCAACTAGTGTATAACTTCCACTGTTTGAGAATAATAACGTTCTTATTAGCCGTGGCCTTGTATGTGCCGAAATCAACTATAGGTTGTGCCCGTCAGTTGGAACCAAAGCTTCACATCGCACAAAATTAAGGATCACACTATCTAAAGGCAAGCAATAATGCTGTGACAAGGGTGTTGAAGCCAAATCTTTTAACAATTAGAGAAACACAATACAGGAAAGAAATACAATCCAATGAAGACCCAAGTACGTGAAAAGAATTATTGATTAAGTCAAGAGGCCAATCGATCTCTGGACAAATGCTGATGTTCCATATATACATATATATATATATATAACTTGCATGACCACTATCATAATCATCACCAAGGAGAGATAAATGATAGCAAACAGCCAAACGGTTCAAATCCACACTGCACATGGTTGGAAAAATTACATTGTGCTTTTATTTCGGGAGAAGGAGCCAAATTTGTTGCCAACACAAGCGGTTAATCAACTTTCTCATTCTTCGTCCTGGAATTGGAAAGCAAATTCTGTCAGAATTATCGTATCATGTGTAGCAACAGGTGATTATCTAAAACATGATCAGTGGAGGAAATGCAGAGTGATTTAGAAATTTGAGGGGCGAAGGCAACCGAACCTAAGAGGATTGGATAAAGGCAGTCCTCAAGCAAAAAAATGGCGATGTTAATTTACAGGTGGACTTGGACTGTTCATCACGAATGCCAGCAAAACCTTGGAATTAATACCAAAGCAAGGACACTCAAGCCATCTAAGTGGTTTTCAGCATTGTAATAGATAGCAATGACGGGGTAGGATGACTTGAAGTTCAAGAGAAAATCATAACAGAGATTCCTAAAATCAAGATGAATATGTAATCCCCTGACAACCTTAACATTAACCATTTACACAGTAAATGAAATAGAAAGCTGGAATTGCCGCGGATTCCAATCATCATCATTAAGAAAAAGCACAAGATCAGTATATGCCATGCTGGACCAACCAGCATACTCAACATCAACCTAAAGCCTCAAATGCTGAAACTATCAGTAGTCTTCAATGAAGCTCCTCAAATAAGCCTTGCTGAAATAGAAAATAAGGGCTGAAATAACAATTCTTAGATCTCAAGGGGATGTTGTATGACAGGTCCTTTTTTTTTTTTTTTAAAAAAATTTTTGTTGGTCAGATTGTAGCCAAAACTCAGACTACATAAATAATTTCAATTAAGACCACAATATGCTGTCAAAGTTTGCCCAAAAAAGATCTCCAGAAAATAAGCTTTCAAATGGACTAATACCAAATCAGCACGTACACAACTTAACTACCTCATGCCTCTCAGCAACTCAACCTCATTGATCTATTCCCCTCAGTAGACCAGTAACAAGAAGCAGAAGCTACATTATAGTATGAGACAGCATAGTATATAAATCATTATGACCTCGAGAAAAAATGAAGCAGGAAATAACTGAATTTTCCTGTCATCTAAGAACCATATTCCTATCTTTAATGCTTTGACTAGAAGGGATGCAGGAAAGTAATGTATTTAACTAGTTTCCTTGAAAGGGTAAGAGACAATAGAGGGCGGCACAGAAGCATAAGGAATCAAGTACCTATTTCAGAACCTTTAACTCAAAATGTGAAATTTGTCTATGGAAAACAAAATAAAGACTTACTTTCCAACTTCAAAGCTAATCTGAGGGTCCTGAACAGAGCTTGACTCAGTATCTGGATTGCCACATACTCCAGTTTCGGATTTTAAAGAACCATGCCGTTCATCTTCCTGCAGCTCAAAGGCAGTAGCATGAGGCTAACAGTCTTCCTGTGATGATTATTGAGCAACTTCACTTGGATACAGGACAAACTTACAGCAGAAGAATGTTGCATCCAACCAGGATTGTTGTCTGACAGAATCTTGATATATTCCTCCATTGCGACCTCTGGCCTCATGTTTCCCAGTTGCTGCCACGCATTCCTTGCACAATGGAATTAGGGCCTCCATCACTCACACATAGCAGCTTTCAACCCTGTTATGTAACTAGCAATCAAACTATACCCTGAACGTCTTTCATTGGTTGGTCCTAAGGTGATCATTGGACTCAGTCCATCTGTCTAGTTCAAAACCCCCATATCTTACATGTCTATGGTATATGTTACTCATGAGTCAAGCCAAGGTATTTAATCTATCAATCAACTTTTACCATATTCTGTTCTCGCTTACAAATTTAAGTAGTACTAACAGAGTTGTCTTCTATGAAACAGGGAAGGTCAAGGAAAGGATCAAAATCTAACAATGAGTTAGTTCCTCACTGAAGGCTGTGAACTCTAATTCCAGTCTAAGGGGTGTCTGGCTGAAGATACATGCACACACACATATTGGTTCTTATGCCTATACTATTTTTGTCAGCTACATTTACACTTTTTCTCTGTTGCACGGTAACTCATACAACCCTTGTAAATGTATTTTCAGATTTTCAAAGATATTTTCACATTGATTCAGTTAAAAACAACTAGGCTGCCAATCTTGACAGGTATTTTAGCTTAAAATTGTACCAACTTCCTTCTACATTTCCTCAACAACCACCATATTATGAAAATAGTCCTATTTACTCCTATCTTCCTTTCACTCATAGATGCCCACTAGTTATGTTCAGGATAACAATCACTTCACTAAAGCAACTTAATTAAACACATACACAGAAAAACAGGGTGATAACTTTCTAAAAATCAAGGAGTATGGATGTTTTATCCAAGTAAAAACCATTACCATTTGGCTCGGGCAGAGAACATAAGCGCCATTGGCTGGGGATCATGGCATGGCCCTTCCAATGCAAGTTTATGAAGCGCATACAATTGCACCAGCACATCACTTCCCAAGCTCACCAACTGTTCATCCTTTCTTTTCGCCCCATACTCCACATAATTAACAGCTTCAGCAAACACCTTCTCTAGCTCACTTCTCTCTATTCCCTCCCAGTCATCATCATCAGAAGCAGCACTATGATCGATTTTCTCATCCCTTAGTATATACTTATCCTCCACCCCTTCATTTTCTTTACTCAAGTCCTCTACGATTCCAATCGCATTGCCCTCCTTAGTACTCACAACTCTGCCTTCCTCATTTTGAGGAAGGGAGATATCATCGTAGGCCAATTTCACCTCAGACTTTACCTTCACTGAAACAACCAAATCATCCAAATTTCCACTCACCATTTGAGTGTTGCTGTCATAGACCTTGTCTGCATCAATTGCAGTATGTTTACCCCTTTCATAAACAGCCTCTCTGTCCAACTCTTTATTTAAGTACTCTGCATTAGCAGCCAACTTTTCTCCAGCTGCAGCATCATTTTGATTACTCTCATAACTCATCAACTTTAGCTCATTCTCATCACCAGTACTTTCAGTTTTTATCTCCTCTCCAATCACCACACCTCCCAAGCCACTACCAACCACAACTTCATTCTTTACACTACAAAGATCACCAAATTTAGCATGCTCATTCTTTTCTCCAACAGCTTCTCTATGGAATGCCTCATCCAACAATTCAACATCTTTAGACGCTTTTTTGCCTTCAACAACATCATTTTGATCACTCCCATCACTCATCAATTTTAGCCCGTCTTCACCACCAATACCCTCAGTTTTCATCTCCTCTCCAACTAACACATCTCTGAAGCCACTACCAACCACCTCTTCATTCTTTTCACTACAAAGTTCACCAAATGTAGCAACTTCTTTCTTTCCCTCGACAGCCTCACCGTCGATTGCCTCATCCAACAGTTGAACATCTTCAGACCCTTTTTTCCCTTCCACATCACCATCCTTTGCATCCCTCGTCATATTTTCATGAGCACGTTCCTCAACCAATTTCTCACCATAAGCCCTCAGTACTTCAGATTTTTTATCCACTTTTTCACCCCCAAATCCATAATCAGCCTCCAACGACTTATCCAAAATCCCAACTTTTTCGGATATACTTTCACTTGTATGAAAATTTTTAACGGGTTCCTCAGAACTCTCCAGGTGAACAACGTTTCCAACCACAACATCATCCACAAATTTCACTCTCCTTTTCTTGCTCTTAGCCCTCCCAACTTTTAACCCTTTATCAACCTTCACCTCCTCTGCTCCAACCTTTTGATCAAGATTCTTTTCCTCACTACTGCTGGGAACAGCAACTGAAACCAACTTTGCAATAACAAAAGAGAAAACCAAAGCCACAAAGGCTGTCAGAAGGAGCTCCAGAAACAACCCCATACTCTGCACTCTTCTTTTTCTTTTTTTTGTCAAGAAAAAAAAAATCCCAACTTTGGAGACTACTATCAGAGGGGGAAACTTGTATATGAGATAAGAAAGATTAAAGTATAACGGAAGGAATAAGAATTGCAGAAAAATATTAGCATTCCAAGAATGAAAGACACCATCAAGTACAAGTTATCAAGGGATATTTACAGGGAAGAGCAAAGCATATTCTCTATTCCCAAAAGACTCTTTTGTCTTTCAATTTCTAAACAATTTTCCATGTTTGTGGGGCCTGGCATTTGGCTCTTCATTGGATGATAGTAGACGAAAAGTGCATAAAGAGCCCAGCTAAATGACGAGATCATGTGAACTTTGCTACAGGTCCTCTGAATCCTGGTACACATTTAATTTTCATCGTGGAAAACATTTTTGTTAATTTTGTTTTACTACATGGTTTTTATACCCGTGACAAAAAAAAAAAAAGTGGATCATAACATATTATGATGTGAGTAATCTTTATAAATGAGAAGCTTAGACTACTATTAAGATTATTAAGTAATGTTTAAATATATTGATAAAATGACCTCTTCCTTCTTATGTATCCAAAAAAGAAGAGAGAGAGAGAGAAATAAGAGTTTAATTTAGCACATTATACTAATTTCGTAAAAGAAAAGGGGACCATAATTTTTATGGCAAAGAAAAGGAATCTCGGCAGTAAGGAAATACTTCGACGAAAAATTGGATAACGTTCTAGTTCCTCGGCAATCACAATCACAACCTTGTAGGCTTCTTGCAGTGCATCGATTTCCATAACTT
The DNA here is from genome assembly GCF_003713205.1 of Coffea eugenioides. Classification (NCBI taxonomy): domain Eukaryota; kingdom Viridiplantae; phylum Streptophyta; class Magnoliopsida; order Gentianales; family Rubiaceae; genus Coffea; species Coffea eugenioides. Next base: position 4,768,639 of record NC_040044.1, read on the forward strand.
GCAAAATCTTTTTTCCTGGACCGTAGTTAAGGACCTGACCGATTCTACAAGTTAGAAGCAAATTGTGCGGAAGTTACAACATAAGAAATCAAATAAGAACGTAATAAGGCTTAAATTGTAAGATTAAACGGATTTTTTATTAAGCATCCGACACTACACTTAAACTTCACATAATTTGTCACATATATACCCATATTAATCATTACTATCGTTCCTTATATTTATATACTTTTTTTTAAATTAATTTTTATCTTTTTTTAAAAAAATCTAACAATTGAAATATATCTGAATCGAATAAACACTTGTTAGATTGATCCGTTTTAAAAATACCATGCGACTATACAAGTCACGTATGGAGGTGAGTTGATGTAGCTAAATCGCAAATGGAGATAACTTCTTTCCTGTGTCAAGTCAGTTTAACACGAATAATCAATATTCTTAATTCCTTCCGGTGCAAGTAATGATTGCATGTGAGCATTTTCGTTAGGTTGGAACCATACGTACAACCTTGTCCAAATTCTATGCACACGCATAAAAGGGGAACACACGCGACCCAAACAAAATGCCTGTACCAGATAAATTATGCTCCATATAATGTAGCCCCGGCTGACAAAAGATTCTTCTGTTTCCAATACGGTAATTAGAAAACCTTTCAAGAAATTATGTAAAAAATGATGGTCCAAAGTTTGACCATTAAAATTCAATTGTAGCGTGATACACTTTTTTGGACACGGGAATTACATTTTGCTAGTATTAACTAAGTCAAACGGTGTCACTATCATTATCCTCTTTGCATGAGGACATAAAATGTTGTAATTTTTTATGAAATTAATCGTATATACACCGTCACTATTAGATACATAACATAATATGTGTATAAATTTTGAATTAAAAATTTAAAATTTTCTCATATATCATGTATTTAACCGTGACTCCGTGACAACGTATAAAGTGTTAATGAATATAAAATTAATTCTTTTTATTTTTTTTTTTGCAGCGATTGTTTGTTTGGCGGATACAACAAAAGATCCAGATGCGTGCTTGCTTAGTCAGTAAGCTTATCCTGTTGAATAGGACGGTGTTGTTTTTGTAAAGACTGCTTTCCTTTCATCATTATGGCAGTAGGTGCAAACATGTGATTCCCTTTCCTTACCAACGAAAAGAAAATGGCCACATATGATATGATCAAGTTGGTTTGTTTGGACAGTTGATTATTTTCCCACGTGTCAAATTTCTTTGAGTCTTGTAGCATACTTAGGAAGTATTTTGGATTTCTAATCCACCAATTATTTAGATTCTTCTAGATTGGATTTAAATTTTCCGGCGTTTCATTCTCTCTCTTTTTTTTTTTTTGGGTTACAAACCTAAACTATCCTCCATTTGGGTACACAGAAAAAACTTGATCACGTTCGTTTTGTGCGTCTAAATGTGCAATTACATCTTCAGGATGTTAAGATAGGTTGTCAAATTGGGATTCTATTTTGTTAACGTTAGAGTAAATTCATTTAGAAGATAATTGCAATTGTAATCCAATTTCAGTTATCCAACGAACTGTTTCTATGAATCGACTGTGAAGCCCAATCTGTTGAGGAAAAGTCTTCCAAGCCGAAGTACTGCTTAACATTGAAAGCCCAGCCCAAGGAGCTTTGTGAACGGATTGAAATGTTTGTTTGAGTATTGGTTCTTCAGCCGATGGTCATTATAAAAAAACGCTATGGGCCTAAATCTCCACTCCAAAATCCGAAACACTTTAATTTTCTTTACTTGTTTTGTGATATTTAAAATCTTTAGACACCAATCTAATTTTTTATTTAATAAAAATTGATCAAATCTCCGATTATGCGACTAAATTGTTAGGTAAGATACAAAAAGAACCACACTCTTTCTTCAATTTATTTTTGTCCCTTCTTTTCTTATCACTTAAATTTCACGAATATATTATTTCGTAAATTAATCTTCCATTGCTTTGGTAAAAATAGTCCAGCACTAATTGTTTTCAAAAATGTGAGAGAGCTTTCCAAAGAGAATAATCATTGAAACTCCTGATTTAGCAAAAATGCTAATTCATTAAACATTTTTTTGGTCTAGTCAGATCTTTAAACTCCCCTTTCATACAAAATAAAATATATTAAGTTATAAAAATATTATCGTAAGAAAAAAATGAGCTACTCAATTCCCATTGTTTACCTGTAAGCAATGCTGCTAGTTTATATATATATTTTTTGACATAGGAGTATCCGGACTTTCGACCCGACTAATCCCCTATGGCTCGAAAGAAGAGGTTCATTCCTCTCGAACACATTAACCCCGAGACTCGATCCTCAGTGACCATAAGAAGAGCAACACACCACACGAGCTACCCCGGGTTGGGCACTGCTAGTTTATACATACACATCACTTTTTGCGAGTGCGGATTAGGTTAGGTGAAACAAACAAAATCCATTACGTAGTACCCCGGAAGATCAAAGGAAAGGACATATAATTTATTGCCCTATCTCCCAACTTCCACCAGAGACAGACAGAGGTTGGACATTTTCTTTCTTTCCTTCTTTCTTTGATAGTGGCATGATCATCAAGCCAGAGACAAAGCAAAATCAAGACGGTGACCAAAATTTCTTGTATCACTTGGTTAGCGTGTTAGGACCACCAGCTGTTGTTCTTGGCAAATCTTCTTGAATGCGTACCACCAATTTACAATTAATTTATAGTGAGCTCCAGCTGTATGCTGTACAAATTCTTTGACCACTATTATTAGTCTACCCAGGAAGAAGAAGACCCGCAACGGCAACGCCCCTACAATACCCATCGGTTTATCATTTACGGCCACCCATGATAGTCTCAAACTACTACTAGTATATTATTATTGTTTCTGCATGGCCGACCATACAATTTCCACCCTCTGCATCTTCGCAGTTTCGGGCTTCAAAAGTCCACTCCTAAATCCCCACCTACTTGGTGCTGTTGCGTCTCACGGCTTCTTTTTTACTCCTTTTTTAAATTTAGGTTTCATTTTGAGTTAATGTAGCTCTTTAATATGTTCTATTAGTGGACTTTCTATACTTATATTAAGAAATTCAAGCTGCTAGATAGTATCATGGATTTGTTCTCGATTGATTATTTTGACTGATTATAAATTCTGATTTGAGTAATTAGTTTTTGTGATATTTTCAGTTGTTTTTGTATTCTGATTATATATTTTTTTAATTACTACAAAATTTAAAAATCATAATAGCCCAAAAAAATAACTTTTATTGATTTTGAATAATCAAATTTTGTAAAATTTAAAGCAACCAAAAACAAGGCACATATATGACACTTGTTTCATTATATATAGTAGAAAACTTGGTATAAAAATTTAAAAACAAAAGGAAGAAAGAAATCTAGCAGTAATCGCAAATTGAAGTTTTCTTTCGTTTTTTCTTTATACTCCCTCCGTTCCATTTTGATAGTTCTAGTTTTTTTTTCACACATTTTAAGAAAAAATAATTAACTTTGTTGGAACAATAAATTTATTTTGCTATTTTTCTAAAATACCCTTACATTAAATAGAGTATAACTTTATATTAATTATTCATGAAAACCTGAATTGATGGTTTATGGAAACTTGAATTGATGATCAAGAAAAATTCAATCCTCATTTTACATTATTTCACTTGAAAGAATAACAAAGCTGGTTTTTCATATATAAATATGTTTTGGAAAATCTAAATGTGTTAAATGGGGTAGGTTAACAATCTATATTAAATAAGATAGTTTATAATAATAATAACCTACATTGAATAACGGTATTTTAGAGAAATTAAAAGATAATTATATTTTTCAATTGGAAAGTGGACTATAATTTGGGACAGATGAAAAAGGAAAACAGCTACAGCTACCGATTTTAGACTTGTGGCTTAATCAGGGCTGCTGTCGAGTTGAGTCGACTACTCGAGCTCGACTCGAGGCAAATATAACTAAGCTCGAGCTCGATATCAATTTATGGAACTCGAGCTCGAACTCGAGCTCAAGTTTAATTAAATGTAATTAATTCAAATCAAGCTCAATCGAGCTTATTCGAGCTCAATCAAGCCTAATCAAACTCAAGTAATAAAAATTAATATTTTATATATAATTTTAAATAAAAGATATTATTGACATTTCATAATAATAAAAATTAAAATATATATTATAAAAACTCGATAGAGCTCGTCGAGCTTTCGAGTATTATATTTCCAAGATCGAGCTCGACTCGATAGCTCTAACGAACTCGATCTCGAGCTCGAGCTCAGCTGCCGAGCTACTTGGTTCAGCTCCACCCCTAGGCTTAACTAATGCATGAAGCCATGAAGTCCTTGGAAACAAAATAGGAAGTATATCTACAGAAATTTATCATCTTTATTTTACAGTTATTGAATCCCTCTCATCGAATGATCTTACGTTCATATCCAATAGAATATTCTAACTCACATATTAATTAAGTTGACTTATGGCTGTACATTAATGTGTGTCAAAACATCTTAATCACTGGTTTCATATTAAAATCCAATTTCCTGTGTTTGTCTTTCAGGAAAACAACAAAACGTTTGGCATGTTATGTTATTGGCCATATGCTTATCCCATAATTTCTTTTCTTTATCTTGATGTGAAGCAAAGCCAACCATATATTTGAAAGGGAAAATCATCCAAAACGTCCCTCACATTTTGTAAAATGACTTTTTTCGTTACTCACTTTTAAAAGTATAATTTTATGTCCCTTACATATTCACATCGGTCAAATTTAGTCTCTAACTAGGTTTCAGATCATTTTTTGGCCGGAATCCATCACGTGCAAGGCACGTGATCATTTTTTAAAGGTAAATTTGTCAAATTTTATTTTTTACATAATCTAATCTATAGTCCTCCGCATTTTATAAAACAAATTTTTTCTTCCATCACATTTTATAAAATGATTTTTTCATCCCTCACATTTCACAAAATAAATTTCTCTATCCCTCACATTTCAAAAAATGAATATTTCCATCCCTCACTAATTATGTGTGTGAGGGAAACCCTAAAAAAAAAATATGTGTGTGAATATATTTTGTTTAAACACATATATACATCTATTTGATTTTGCTTAATAATACGAATAGCATAAATATATGTATGTGTCTATTTGATTTCACTTAACAATACGAATACCATATATTATACGTGATCATTTGATTTCATCTGGTATTAGCTAGTAAAAAATCTTGCATTCATTGTCAAGTTGGCCAATAAAGCTATTTTCGATCAAAATACAATAAGAATATGCAAATTAAGGTTCTATTGGTAAATATTAGTCATAATCATACAAAAACAGAAGATAGCCCACAAGTTGGGCCCAATTACATATATGTGTTTATGCTATTATTATTAAGCAAAATCAAATAGACATATACATGTGTTTTAAAAAAAATGTATTCACACACATAATTAGTGAGAAATGAAAAATTCATTTTTTGAAATATGAGGGATGGAGAAATTCATTTTGTGAAATGTGAGGGATGAAAAAAATCATTTTATAAAATGTGAGGGACGAAAAATTTTATTTTATAAAATGTGGAGGACTATAGATCAGATTATGTAAAATATAATTTGACAAATTTACCCTTCAAAAATGATCACGTGCCTTGCACATGATGGATTCCGGTCAAAAAATGGTCGGAAACCTAGTTAGGAACTAAATTTGACCGATGTAAATATGTAAGGGACATAAAATTACATTTTTAAAAGTGAGGGACGAAAAAAGTTATTTTACAAAATGTGAGAGACGTTTTGGACGATTTTTCTTACTTGAAACTATCAATTGGGGTTGAATTTACGCTTGAAAGCATGTAGTTACATATAGTATAGGTTTTGCAGTATCAAAAAATAAATAAATAAAACAATAAAAATTGAAAATAAGGTGGTAAGTTAATATGTTCTTGTTCTTTTTTAATTTAATGTGTTTTTAATTAATCGTTTAATCAAATTGTGGTTCTATGTTTGAAAAAAAATATAATAAAAAAAATTGCGATTCTGAGACAGATTGAAGTGTATCTTTACCCATAGTCCATAGATTTATGCCAATTACGTAACTTTGACTAAGCACAGGTATTGCCCCTCCTGGGATAGCTCGAGTGGTTTCGATCCCCCTCTTTAGACTATGTTGATCATGGTCCCAGGTGTACTTCGTTCGGATTTCAGGTTGGGCGCCTTCCCCGGCCCTGGGGGATTAGTAGGGTCGTAAGGCCCGGACACCCCTAGGTGAAAAAAAAAAAAAAAAAACTAAGCACAGGTATTAAGATTGAGTACCGGGAAAAAAACATCAATAGTAATTTCAAGCGGTACTAGTACCAGTACTAGTAGTAATTATAGTAATTAATTGGCCGTCTCGTTTTTTCTCTGTGTATAAAAACGAGCGATATCAGCAGCCCCCAAACAGGCAGGGGCGTCAAAGAAGAGGGCAAAATCTCTCTTCAAAGGGTCAGAGGGAAAGCAATTCTCAGCAGCTAACAGGCAGAGATGGGCGGAGGCAATGGCCAAAAATCCAAGATGGCTCGTGAGAGGAACCTGGAAAAGATAAAAAACGCCGGCAAAGGTTATTACCCATCTCGTTAATTTGTTCTCTCTTCGTACTATACTACTATTAGTACAAAATCTTAGCCACAGAAACCTTCTTTCTTCATGTACTGCATAATAGTTGTTGAATCAGATTAGAGTGCTGCTGAATGGGGTCTCTCTGATCTCTTGTCTTCGCAGGAAGTCAGCTGGAAACCAACAAAAAGGCCATGAATATCCAGGTCCTTTTTTTTTGGCTTTTTCTCTCAGAAACGAAATTTTAATTCAATTTCAAGCTTTGGTGGTGTAGTCGTTGATTTTGTTGTTTCTTCCGATCTGATCTATCTGTTTTGGTATTTGTGTGATACGTATGAGAAGACCCTTATCTATTTGAAAATACTGCGCAAAGGTTAAGATTAGAAGGTTTATCGGCTTTCAACTGCTAAATTAATTCCCGCAGATGCTTTTAGATAAAATTATTTTGGATCTTTTTTTTTGGGTTAATTTCCAGTTAGGCTGTGAAGAATCGGACAAAAATTGAATCTTGCTAGGCCACTTTAACAGGGTATTTTAACTTTTTATCCCTCCGGTTGTTGGAGGAACTGTTGTAAAAGAAAGGATTCAGTAAGATTGTTTTCAGAACCTATACTTTATCTCATGGTATATGCTTTTTACTCATTTCCTTGTTATTTTGCTTTTATCCCCCTTTAATTAGGGGTGGCTAATTCTTCCTCCCCCTGCCCCCCACTCCCCCACTCCCCCCGGGTGAGGGGGTTTCTGTGCTAATTTATATTGGGATCTTTTACTAGTGTGGGTTGATTGGGTATGTTATTGATATTAGTACGACTTTCAAGATGTTATCAGTGATAATATGCACAATACACCATCCTTGCTTCCATTTTTGTATATTGTTAGAATCCTTTATGCGTACTTCTCGTGTTTTAGCTGGATTTTTCTGGTGGCATATTCTGTATGTTATGCAATTTTCTATCGCAAAGTGTGAATTGTTGATGGATGTTTTGGACAAGCAAATCCTGAATGATATGCTCATGTTTTTAAGTACCATGTGGACCATGACACTTTGTGCCGGATTGAATGAGTTCTTTGCGTATTCAAGTCCTGACTTTCTGATGTTATCTCCATTGTGGAGTGATAAGAAAGATAGTTTTAGCACCTACCTCTTACTAGAGCAGTAGCTACTGGTATATTGAAGGTCACTTAGTTTTTGCTCAGTTTATTGGTATTCTTTAAAAGTAGAATGTTCACAGGAGCCTGCCATTTAAATAGCTATTCATACAAGTACTGAAGAAGGATGTGAATGACATAAGCTTCAAAGTCAGGTCTCAATTGTGATTAGGAAGCACTGACCATATAGTTATTGTACATCTAGAAACATGAGTATCTTCCATGCTGTACTAATTTGCTTAACTAAGGTTAGGTTTCTTAGTTGTTACCACTAATGAACTTAAAGAACCTTGTAAAGATTCTATGCCTGTGCAAAGTTAGAAGTGTGATTTGTATATGAATCTCTGAAGTTTATGGTCAAAGAAATAACTGGGAAAGAATATGTTATGTACCACCAACATCTCGTATGTGTAAATGTTTATCTCTTTCCTCGTCTATGGCCCTTTTGACCCAACAATTATGAGCTTGTTTTGTTTTGTTTTTTTTTTTTTAAATGAGTACTTAATGCAAGCTATGCATGTTATCATCTCTTTAATCAAAATTCTTGTTTGATGTGAATGCAGTGCAAGGTCTGCATGCAGACATTCATGTGTACTACCTCAGAGGTGAAGTGCAAGGAACATGCTGAAGCAAAGCACCCAAAATCTGATCTCTATGCTTGCTTCCCGCATCTTAAGAATTGATATGAAAGTTGGCAACAACTTTTCAGGATGGGTTTCGACTACGTCTGTGATTTGTCAACATTAGCGAGTTTGAAGCTGTTTCAGTGCTGTTACTGAGATTGTGTTGCAACTTGTTGATGGTTATAACTAGTTTGAAACTCTTTGTGGAATATGTTGATAAATATCTTCTCTTATTCAAAATCTGGTTACTATCTCTGAAGGTGGGAAAAAAAAGTGGTTTTGCTGATTCTTTTCCCTTCCATTTGTGACCCACATGGATGATCATTGTTTCGGTTTAAAGTTTACGGGGCAAAGATCAACCGGGTAAATAGTTGAGGGGTGCAAAGTGAAATGAACCCTAAACAAAGTATAAAGAGCAAAGGACAAGGACATTGTTGCCCGTTCAGCGAGTCGGGGGAATGACAGAAACGGTGACCTTGGTAGCCAAGCAAAGGCAGAACTACTCTTGAGATGAAGTTGACCGTCTCCTTTGATATCTAATGTAATGATCCCTCGGCCGTTTTCCGCAATATACGATTAAGCGATCCATGTTCTGAGTTTTAAAGGGGGCAGGCATTCAACAGAAAGAATTAGACCAAATTTACTGCCTGCGGCAAAAGCAAACTTGGGTTGTCATCCTTCGCATTCGTATTATGCTATTTGGAGCATAAACCTACATTTGCTGCTCACAACGTGCAAATATAAATACGAATTCTTGGAAAATTGATTCCTATCGCTCATCACCGTATAAGCTTTTATGATCACTATTGCTTGATTTTAAGGTCAGCACAATATTCTGTTTCAACCTGAGACTTTGGAAGCTCTGTAGGCAGCTTCCACCGGTTGGAAGACTAGCTTGACAACATGAAAGGAAACTCAAAAGAAGGCCCCACGAAAGCAGATAAAATTGTACATGTGAAATTGTACATGTGAAAAACAAAACCTTCACCGAAAGCATAGTGGTGTTCAATTAGGAGGGTATACAGCAGCCAATCAGGTGCCCCCCCCCAAAATGACAATTTAACCTTCAAACTTGACATAGAGCTTACCTTAGTGCAAGAAACACCATGTATTTTTAATTTTACCCACACCTGAAAGACTTGGTCTTGTATTTGCACTAGAAATTTACAGTGTCTGAAGGATAAGCGTGCTGGAAGAATGTCGAGACAACATAAAACATTTTTAAACCCATTATGAAGCTTATGGTCCTTCCTGCACAGTAAATATTTCCTCAAAAAAAAAAAAAAAAGAGTACAACACGCTAGTTCATTCATAAGCAAGTGTCAGTCTACTGTGTCCTCATCCTACTATTTTCAGCAGCCCTCACTTGGAAGAAGTATGGATGAGCCTGAAACATCAAAAAGCACGTGTCACAAATCAAAGCCAAGTAAGGCACAAAAAGGGATAACAAAGGCTTGCATATCAAGGTAGCTGGATAGAAAAGCTATATTGCTAAAAGTAGAAAGATTAGTATCTCTTTAAGTTTACTTGAACGCTGGACTCCAAAACATTCAAGACTTGGAAAATCAAAAAATTCTGACCTAAAAAGGTTTGCAATAAAATTTGCCTAAAGTCAAAAGTGCTAAAAAAAACTTAAACCAATGCAAGGCTAAATAAAATGGCAGATCCACAACAGGAACAGGAAAGTGCAATTTTGGACCCAAATCAAATACTCCTCGAGTAACTACATATAACATCGAGGACAAATTACTCAAAACAGCAAACCTTGATCACATCAAATATAACTTCCAACAGGTTCTGGAGAATCCAATTCAAAGTAGACTGGATCCTAAATATGAGTAATACTAGATTAATCCTCAGCAACAGAGTAACAAAAATTATGGATATTGAAGAGCATCCAGAATTACCATTGCTTCTTTTGCTGTAAGCCTATCTTGATGATCATAACGAAGAAGCTTGTCAAGAAAATCAATGGCCTGACCAGTCCATAAAAACAACCAAGAGAGTATCCAATGCTCACGTCAGAGCAAGTAGTAGTCAAAAGGCAAAATTAATTTAACACAGTATATTCATCACCTCAGGGGAAACTAGATGCTGATTGTCAGCATTAATAAACCTGGACCAGGGCTTCCTGCTGTGCCTGTGGTAAAAAAATAAAGACATAGAAACTACACATTAAATTTAAAAGTTCATTGACAGGCCAGTAAGGCATGGGTTTGACAAATGAAATTTTCTCATAAGTGAACTTTCAATTATGATTAATTAAAAGTACCTTCCAATAAGAGTATCAAACTGCGGATCCAATTCTAAATGATATTTGGTCAAATAAGCATTCAGCTCATCCGTACCAAGAACCTATAACATGATAACATCACAGATAAGCACTTAATCTTTGTCTAGAGCTCCAGGTGCTGTGTGACTACATGCCAGACAACAAGAACCTGGAAACTAAGACAACGCCTAGGTCAAGGATTTTAATTATGGATCAGCAATTCTATGTGTGGACTTGGAATGAATGATGAAGAATTATAGACTTTGCAATCACTTGTATATGGTGAGACCTAAAAATATCTGAACTAATTAGAGAATTGGTTTTGGCATCATGCCAAAAACACACAGTTGAACTCAAAAAATGCCATCAACTGTCCTCTATAATGTCTTTCAGTATAAAGCCATTCTCTCCCTAAAACTTGCAAGCCAATTTCTGCCTCATCTCAAGATACAACCTCATCACACCAGAAACAAGGGAATGAACCAAGTAAGCGAAACACAAGTACCCTAACAAGTTGAGGTTCTGAAACATATGACCTATTTTGTGAGAAGACAATGACAGCTATACTGCTTCAAAACACTGACAGACAAAAAGGAACCAATATTTCTGGTTATCTTCGCCGTCTCACTTTTTCTCTGTGTTTGTGTCTGAGGATGATTGGATATGAGGTGATGTGCCTCTAAGGAGCCAATATTAAACAAGTGCAGGTGACAAGATAGTGCTTCAAAAAATACCTTGGCAATTTTCACAAGCTGATCGTGGTTATCATGACCATAAAAGAACGGCTCCTTCCGAAAGATCTGCAGGTTGACTTTAAAAATTTTTAAGGCCACATAGGAACAAAATAAAGGCAAACAAGCAGGAGAATAAGCACAAAAAGCTTACCATCCCAGCAAACATACAACCCAGGCTCCAGATATCCAAAGAATAGTCATAGTCTTGCAAATCCACAAGTAGTTCTGGTCCCTTAAAGTACCTGAAAAAGAATTATACAGAAAATTAAAAAAGCAGGACTCAATATATAAGCTCAAGAGCAATCTCTCAGATCAATATATAGTCAGCATAAAGTCAGTGGAGAGACCTAGCAACGATGGGTTCTAAGATGAAGTCAGAAAAACAGACCTTGAAGCCACTCTGATATTGTATTCTTTGCCAGGATGGTAGAATTCAGCAAGACCCCAATCGATCAGTCGAAGTTTCCTTAGATCATGATCAATCATAACATTGTGAGGCTTGACATCCCGATGCATTATTCCCTGTGAGTGGCAATAATCTAATGCCTACAATTAAGAAAAAGGCAACGCTATTAACCTTGCTGTATGGATGGAACCTCCAAATATTGCCTACTTTGACCACGATGATCATGAGGCATTCACTCAGAAATGCAAGAAAGAGTACCCTCAACAGCATCTCAATATAGACAATAGGCTATGCACACGAAAGAGTACAAGCAACTGAGAAGGTAAGAAAGAAACAAAGTGATTCAACAGTTGATAAGCATGTTCTGCTTGTCTTTACCAAATTCTGATTAAAAAAAATTGAAAAGATCACCAAACTTCTTTTTACAACATTGATCTGCTATCTTCAATTTACTGTGCATGGTCCCCGGCCACCAAGACTATGTAACTGCAACATAAGACCATTTGCCAGCTTCATTTCATACTTTTATATGCATGACCAATGTACTCATTTACCATAGAATGTCTTAAAGATACCCAATAGCTGGGAGGGAAAATGTTCTGTTGTCAGGTTCCAAGTCCAAAATTATTGACCAAGCTCAGGAAACAGCTGAACTCAAATGCACCAATGAGAAAGCCAAACAAGTTTGGCTTTCAACTTGCTCGGACACTGTAATGTACTCATGTTGGTGAGGATTCAGTAAGATGAGAGAGGCGCTTCCATGCATTCTCAAAACAATTTGCATGTAAAGAAATGATAGGATGGATATCTGTTGCATAAACTGTAAAAAGCAGAAAGCATCCAGAAAATCTAGACGTAATGCAGAAATCTGAAACTAGATGCAACACAAGCAGAACTTCCTGATATCTTTCAGCATTCACAAAAGTGACATCATAAACGTCCAAAATTTATATGAAGGAAAACACCCATTGCCTGAAAAACTAATTAAAGAATGTTACGAAGCAAGAGGAACAAAATGTGGGTGCGAATTTGTAAATCCAAGAATTTCAGTAAAAATCCAAAAGGTTACATGAAGGAAAATACCCATTCCCGGGAAAACTAATTACAGAATTTTACGAAGCAAAAGGAACAAAATGTGGGTGCAAATTTGTAAATCCAAGAATTTCAGTAAGATAAAATGAAGCACCAACCTTGAGAAGCTCATATATGTAATAACGTATGTCATAATCTGTCAGCGTTGGGTACAAGACTTTAAAATCGGTGCTGTTCACGTACTCAAAAATCAAACTGGGTGTTTTCGAGTGCTGATCTCTGACTATGTCAAGCAACTTTACAACATTGGGACCACCACATAGATTTTGGAGTATCTGGATCTCCCTCTTGATCTGCACATGTGAAACAATTAAATATAGTAAAGAAGAAAGTAGAAAAATTGATTGAGATGACAAGCTAATTAGAAAATGAAGGGAAAATTCGCAGAAACAGCATATATATGTGAAGCAGGAGCACCATTTTCAGATGAAGACATTTCTATTCTGTATCCATATGCACTTGAAACATTTTCATGAGTAAGATACATGGGCAAACATAGCCACTTCAATGGAAATTCCTCATGTTCAAGTCTTGCAAACAAAAAGATGGGACACCTTTTTACCAGGAAGAACCAAGAAAACTCATTTACTGGACCTTTTTCACTCTGCTGAAAGGCTAGGTTTATCAGACCAGATAAATACTGAAACATCACAAAGTTAAATTACATTCTGAGCACAGATCGGTAGTCCCTAATACATTCGAATCTGTACAAACAAGTTCATACCATGATTGTGCTCCCTCTATCCCATATGTGCGCGCGCACGTGTATACACATGTGGCTGTAGTTATTGCAATTAACATTACTTATTCCAACTTGGCATCCATCAGGTTACAAGAATTACCTTTTTCTTTTTCACCGGTTTAAGGATTTTGATGATGCATCTTTCATTGTTTGTAACATTTATACCTTCAAAAACCTCACTGTATTTTCCCCTTCCTACTTTCCGGACAACCTCGTAGTCATCTTGGTCACTGGAAACAAAACAAACAAAAAAGAAAACAAAGACATCATACCTTAAGAAACATGCTTACACAACGTTTAAACGAAAGAAACGTTTCTTAAATTGGAGAGAATGACAGAAAATTTTCTTTCATTTGTTCATTTTCTCCATCATCCAGCTTTAACTTCTATTCAATTTTTCCTCTTCTGGTGGCATAGAGGGTGAGAATACATATGAAGCACAGAAGAAAATTGGCACACGAGTCAAAAACTAGATTCCTGTTAGGTTCTCGGCAACAATTTTCACAACGCCTGCATTCAATTATCCTCCCTCCCATCCTCTTGTAAAAATAAAACTGTTTTCTTCCTCCCTAGAATGTACAAAGTATTGATACAAGCGACGAACATGAGGCCTGGCCAGTCTATACATGACCACCAATATAAGTCCCCTAATTTCTAAGAACGCAAATGCAACAATCTCAAAACAGACCATATGATGACGACAACGGACTCTTACCACAGCCACCATACATAGTTTACCCTATCATCTTAAAAATAAGTTCTATAGCACAAAACTCCAAGGTATTTCTATAGTCAAATACAGATTGCATAAAAGATCCCCTACAGACCTAATCCAAGTGTATTGAACCCAAGGATTGAGTGCAATCTGAAATTTAAGTCGACACTCCGACAAAAATATGAGCAAGAATGGGATATTTCTAAAAAGGTTTTTCTTCAATAAATTTCAGACACAGTATACACTCAAAATTAGGCGCAGGTATGCATAATTTGAACAGTAATGTAGCCAATAACTGAACTCCGCAACAAAAATCTAATCATACCTGGTTACATAATTGTTCCACCAATTTCATAAAAGTTGGATTATTTGCGGATAAAATGTGGTTACAAAATAAGTTAAACATTGAAAAGTTAACTACAAAAAGTTAGCCAATTATTCCGCCAAGTTAATCCAAAAAACAGTTATATAAAACCTAGATATCCACTAATACGATATGAAATACACAAGTAAAAGAAGAAATAGGCTAATTAGAGCTAACTATCTAGATTAAGCGGGATTTACCCCCACTGGACGGTGAGAGCTTCGTAGTTCCAATAATCTTGAGGACGGTGGACATTGATGTCTGCGTATACTCGAGCTCGAGACATGGCTCTGACGAAATTTGGAATTTCAAGCTAGGATTGAAGCTCCGACGATTGAATCCGACGAAATTTCACCTGATCTTTTCTCTGTTTCCGCTGTCCATCGTCATTCGTCAGCTATGAGCCTATGCCATATTGGATGGGTCCTCATGGTTTTGGGTTAAAACGAGAAGGAGACCGAACCCTTTCGGCAAATTCAGCTTGAGGCACTTATATCAAGCCTGTTGGGGAATTTCTGAGTCGGGTCGGCTTCAAACTGGAGTTCAAATTAAAAATTACTCTACCCGGACCATGTATTATAAAATAAATTTCATAAAAACTCCCGACGACGTGTAGGTGCACTTCTCGAAATAAACATAAAAATAAGTTTAGACACGGGATTGAGCAAGATATTTCATATTAATAAGTATAAAATTTCTTTTAAATTGAATATACACTTGAGATTGTATTCGAGCTTTATTTATAAGTTTTTTTTTAACTCGAAGTTATTAAATTATTTAAATTACTTGAACTTGATATCATTTTTTTTCTCGGAAACGATAGATGATATTTCATAAATAATTGAAATGTACAATATTTGAGCAACGGCTCAAGCAGCTTTACAAAGTGTATCATGACATTTAAGGAGAGCCAAAAAATCTCTCCCCATCCATAAGTATGTTTAGAGCATGATGGCTAATTTGATTACATAGAGTCATATTACTATCATTCCTAGCTTCAAAAGAGCACACTTGAAACAGATTAGCTAAAGCATGTATGTCTTCAATCATCAAAGTGGCAGTGTTTGGATTGTCTCCTTTCCCATCTCTTAGCAAGGCAATAAGTTAGCTTGTTAGCATTGGTGACTTTGATTCTTTGCCAACTTTGTTGTCTTGCTTTCATTAGCTTGGATTGTCTCCTTTCCCATCTCTTAGCAAGGCAATAAGTTAGCTTGTTAGCATTTGATTCTTTGCCAACTTTGTTGTCTTGCTTTCATTAGCGCCAACCTTACTGCTACAGCTTCATCTTGAATATCCCTTTGCGAGCTTCTATCCACTAAAGTCCATTCAGCTCTGATCCTCCCTCCAGATTGCTTGGCGACTATGCCAATTCCCAGTTTATGGCCCACTGCTGATTTCTTGGTGAAGTTCCATCAGCTCTCGTTATCATGCTAAATATAATTTTCATTATTTGAATACTTACATATCTAAATTAGATAACGAGTGTCTGAGTCCAATTGAATCCATCAATTTCGAGTCGTGTCTAACCCGATCTCAATTATACATGGTGCTTGTTTTCTTAAGCAATAAAATTAAAAGTTAGCGTAATAAACACAAATACTTGAGTTAATTGTAATTTAGATGCTTACTCATTTTGCTCCCGCAATAATCTTATCGCTTTAGCTGTTGGCAAAAGAGATTATTACTTTCATTTTCCTTCTTTGGACTTTTCTAGGGAGAAATTTTGGTCTTTCTAATTCTCTATTTTGGTCAGAAATCATTTGGGCCTATTTGGTCCAAGGTTTTAAACAAAACCTACACACACACACAATTGAAAACTGTGACAAGAGAGCTCTGAGATCTCTGAAGACATTGATTTAAACAACTGTAATATCGCATATAACAGTCAGCTGCTACACCCCTTTTCGGATAATCCCAACTCATTTGTCATTAGCATCACTCCCGGACTCTCTCATACAATCGGTACATAAGCGTTGATTTTGACATCTGAGGCTCCCTTTCTAGAACAGCAATCACATCCTTGACTGAAATAGTGCGAGCCACCTTGGGTTGTGCCACTACAACTTGATTTCTTCCTACTTTTCTAACTGCACCTGCAGAGAAAAGCAAGTTTAACCAAAAAAAAAAAAGGATCCCACAACAAAGCAGACTGTGCCACATGAACAATGCACGATTAGATTATGCTAGGACTCCAATAAAATGTCAGCCAACATTATGTAATATCACCAATAGCTGGGTATAACAGTTGGAAAGAAAATCTTGTCGAACATTTCAAAGCAGCAGTGAGCCGTTTAAACACAAGCATTTTGCAGTAATGCAGCCATAGGCATGTTTTCATAGACAATGAATATACCAGTAACAGGAAGAAAGCCAATTCTGTACCATCAAGCAATCACCATCGGCAAAAGTATGAAGACTAGTAACACAAAACACTATGATGCTCAAAATTCTTGGGACATATCAGCACTAACTGATACATTTGAGCTCATACTAGAGTATATAACAGTGAACACTTGCTGAGCATCCGGGGGATTGGTTATTGGGGGTAGGGTGGGGAAGGGGGAAGACGTATTAAAATGTCAACTCTTTTACATAAACTTTTCACAGTGCTTAACTCAACAGGCCCTGTTACCAGGATTTTGCCCAGAAAAACAAAGGAAAAGAAGCTGCTCACTAGCAACTTACCTAGCACTTTATCTGATAGTAGAAGTTTTTGTTACATTTCAGAATGCACTGCATTAAGTGGTTGAGTTATTAAAATATCATACACATCATATGCTTCCGTCAGTTCCTTCCTTTCGAATATCTACATTACTGACACCATCAATTGACAACAAACCATAGTGCTAGTGTTACAAAATAGCAACTGTTAAAACCCAATTAGCAAAGTTTTATCCACTACCATGCTTGCACAATTTCATTCATATCTGATAATCTTGAACAGCAACAGCAACATGCCACTAATATAGCAAGCTCAGACATATCCAAGATCAGCTCTATACTAAGCAAGGTTAAGAAGAAAGCTGTTCACAGCTTAAACATGCAGCAAAGACTTTTGAGGCTCAGTAGATCTTCATATCATCCTTGAAAATGCTCTGAAAGCGAAAAGAAAATGTAAATATACCAGGAGTGGAATTAGCAGCAGATTGGCCCCTTTTCTCCACTTCTTGATTGTCCCTTGAACTTCTTCCTGATGACGGCTTTCTGCCTGTATCTTTTCCAGGCTGTGAACCAGATGCTGCATCAATTCCTCCTTCACGTTTCTGCCTGGCTTGCTCAGCCATCAGTTGCCACTTTGACAGCATGTCGTCTCCTCCAACAGCAGCTCGGGCAGCAACATTTGCAGCCGTTGTCCTCATCTTGTCATCTTCTTCCTTGTTTGCCTGCAAGTGTACAGAGTTTGTATAGTATCTGGCATAAAGCATTGAGTAGACGATAGCTAGAGATGAATAAGCCTAGGTACCTTTACCGGTTTTACACGACCTTCATCCTTCTCCTTCTCACCATCAACCCCAGGATTACTCTCAGGCTGCGATACAGACATATCAAAAGTAACAACGCTTTTGAACTGTCAAAAAGCATAGAATAGTCAACTGATGGCAAAGACAAGAATTACTCACTTCATTCAGCTTTTGTTGTTTCTCTACTTCAGCTTGTTTCTTCTCCCATTCTTCCCGAGCTTTTCGGTTAATCAACATGATTTGTTGGTGAACATCCGAGGTCACAACAGTTTTGTGCCTAGACTTCTCTATATCCAAGCGCTATGAAAAATGCATCAAAGTCCATCAAAGGGTTTAGACGACTAGATTCCTTTTTCATTCAAACAATTCTTCACTGCTTTAAGAGCAATGAAAATAGCTAAAAGTAAAACTCACCTGCTTTGACAGTCTGATAAGATTACCTACCAGCCCACGCATTCTTTCTTCCACACACTGAAAGAAAAACCAGCAGAACAATAAAAGAAAATGCAACATAAAATTTAGAAGAAGGGGAAATACCTATACAATTTAGAATAAGGGGAAATAACTATCTTAAAATCTCACCAGAGACAAGCACCGCTCAACATCATTGCTGATACCCTTTAAACCACATTTTGCCACTGCCACAGATAGCCAAAAGATAAACCCAGATCAATCCTTTTAATTCTAATAACAGAGTTGTACAACAACAAATTCATATACCAAAAGCAAGAACAGGTTGTCAATAGAGTGAAGGATTTACAAATCTCTGCTAATTTCCGCTTAAGAGGGATTTTTTCCAAAATCAGCCGATCTTCTTCTTCTTGCACAACACGTCGAGATGCTTCTGAAACACGACTATCTTCCTTTGGACCAGAAAATAGTTGTTCTTCCTCTTCCTGTTTCATGCATTGAATTATCATGATACTGAGTTGAATACAATGCAGTGCAAATTGCCTGTCCTACATGCGTGAAACTGAATACATAGGGTTCTTGTCTTTCTCTTTTCTATCTTGTTTCTAGCAAAGGGATATGGGTCAGTACCCTGAGATTAACACCGCTGACAGCAGTCACATCATTGAGTTGTTCAATGCTTTGATCCAGAAAGGCACCAGATACTTTTTGCTTCTTACTGGAAGATGTGCCACAAATGTATGCAAGCAATCGTTATACATAAATACCAACATTAAGAAGGAAAAAGACAATTTGCCTCAGTAATTAAAAAATTCTCAAGTAATCATGTGTCCTAATCAGTCACATGACTCGTGTCAACCTTGATGGAGGTGGTGAGGAACCAAGGGCCTCCTGTGGCTTTTTTTGGCCGATCGAAGGTTTTTTAGCGGGAGCCTTTGAACTGGTTCCAATCCCCATGCTGGCAGAGGTAGAAGAATGCATCCTGGAATTTAACTGGTAAAAGGGGTAGGGGAAACCAAAAAAGGACAAGTTGTAAATAAATCATGCTGAGATCGACAAGATTCTGAGCTGGGCACCGACATAGGAAAGAAACTTTTACAGCTGGGAAGCAAAAGAGTTACATTTTCACTTTAGAAAATTTGTACTTTTGGAAAACCCAGAAGAGAGATCATAGTTAAATAAGAGGCAAACATAAAAGAATCACTTGACGAACAACAAGATTGTTAGTAAAGTCTGATGATAGCCCACATCCTCAGATAATATTACATATGACAAGTTTAGAGAAAAGTCCTCCACGCTCCCCACCAGAAAATTAAGGGAATCCACCGTGAACTGTTCTGCAAACAGTAACACGTGGAAAACAGGTGTCAAAGAAGGGGAATTTAAGCGCATCAGGGAAGGAAGAACCATGAAGATATTAATCAATGGAACTCATTCCTTTATTAACCAGAGTTGTTAATAAACTAACTACAAGGATACTCATAAGCTAAAAAAATTCTCCTAAAGCTGAATGCTACTTGATCAGGACTTCGACTCCTACCTGACAATCCTGCTATCATTCAGATTTTAATTACTTTCCCAAAATTTTTATCGTGATTATGGTTTTGTTTCCTACTTAAAAGTCCTATTATCATTATACTTTTGATTCCTAGTTGAAACACATAAATCTAGAAATCTTAACAATTAAGACTTCAATTAAGATCCTAATACATTTAAGGCCTGATATGAACTCAAGAAACATAACTACAGCAAAGTCAAAGCCAAAAAAAGGAAAAGACCAAAATACACTTGACTCCCAAACTTCAGATAAAGCATTCATAAGAAGTCCAGAAGCAGATTACCAATGGTTCGACCAAAACAGCAGTCTGACAAAGTTGCCAGATGTTGATCAAGCCATCTTAAGGACTTTTGAATTACCATGAGTAACTCTGGACCACAAAAAGCTCTTGCTTGCAAGTAATACCAAAAGCTTTTGTCTTAAGCTTCCAAAGGCATAATTTCTATTCAACTGCCTTATACTGCATCATAATATGCTAAAAGCTAAATCACCATACTACCCCAATTCACAGCAATTTGGTACAAAAATAAGCAAATTTTACTAGACACAGGAGTGGACTCCGAACCAAAAAAAAGTACCAAATCTTATTTATCGAGTTTCACACCGATGATGCAAACCAAGAATGCCTATCCCATAACTTGTGAAAACATAAAAATGGAATTGAAAGATGCTAATTGAAATCTAGATGAATTTGGGAAGTTCTCTTCAATTTCGAAATGTAGAGTATTGATATGCTAAAACCAGTGGCCATGTAAGACAAATACAAATAGAGATAAAATTAGGAAAGGCAAAGACAGATGCTAGAATCCAAATTCTTAACAGAATCACTACCACTACCAGCAAAAGTAGAACAAGCTAGCAGCCACAAAGATCAGAACAAAAAATACCGTATTATTAGGTTCCATCTGACTGGGCATTGATGACAACATGGGATTTGTTGGCACCGTGCTTGTGGGTGCCGAGAACCCCAATCTGGAGGACTGCATTTCAAAAGTTTCATCCTTTAAAGTTCCAGGAAGAGTGTTTCCTTGTTCAACATTTGTGGAAGGGAAGGATGACAACCCCTGTGTAGCTGAAAACTGGGATTTGTATTGTTCATTTGACTGATCAAGCGGTTCTGGTTTAACAAAGGTGGTAGAAGATGGAATCCCACTTTTCTGCTCTTTAGCAGATAATGATTGCCACTGAACTGAATTCTGGGGCAGCACTGGACTGTTGGTGGCGGGTGTGAGACTTCCACTTTGCAATCTTTTAGGGTCATTGAAAGAATTCTGCCCATCAAACTTCGTCACACTCACCATATTCATGCCCTGGGTTGTTGTTCCCAATTGAGTTGCATTCATGGTTTGATGAGCTGGAATAGGTCTCATTTGGGAGTCGTGGGGTAGTTGTTTGAGAGGTGTTGAAGTATTTGTATTCATTGTCGAATACGGGCGATGAATGCTCCCAGTATTCCCATATGTCGGAAAAGACGGATGTGAGAAGTGCATATGCTGTGAATGCTGCTTATTGATTCCTTGTGGTGGAAAAGCAGAGCGTTCCTTATCTTGATTAGCAGCCAAACTAGCAGTAGACATTTGGCTTAATGGGACTCCATGTGAATCTGGCAGTCGTTCAACCTCTCGTGGTTTCTGAGCATTGCTATCAGATACCTTATTGGTCGAGTCTGTTGTCATGGCGACTGCAGAAATGAAAAGAAGTCTAGTCAGTGGAAGAGATCTTGCACTTCTAATTGAATTGTGCTAATGCTTGAGATTAAGAGAATATTTTGGCACCAGTAGATGAGGTTGGCAAATTTTGCTGCTGAGTTGAAACCTGTGACTGTGATGGAACTTGACTTGGCACATTCTGTGTGTTTCGAGCAGCCTGATTTTCAAATTAGAAATTTAGCATAAATTAAACTAAACTGGGATTTTTTTTCTTCCATACAAGCGTTGGAGGAGGCAGGAAGTCATGGAAATTTATGTCTACTTAGTTACTTACTTGAGACTGCAATTTATAAACAGCCATCTTCAGCATCTGGTCTCCGACAATACTTCTCATGTGCCGGACAAAACCATCCTTAGAGATTTCATTTTTCTGAAAACAGAAACTCAACCTAAGGATGAAAATGCAAAGGATTTTAATTGATGCAAAAAAATGCAACATTTCAGAAAGGAACCGGACTCAGCAACTCACCCTTAATTTAAGGTAAAGAGTGTTTAGTTGCATTGCTCTATCCTTATCAAGTTGGGGCTGTATGACAGGTAGCAACAGAGCAAAAGGCACTTGTTTCCCACGATTCAATGCGTTGTTGGCCTGTTGATTACTTGTTCCTGGAGCCTTGGGCTGTTGATTGGTCATTGTTGACACCACAGCCTGTTGATTACTCATTGCTGAAAATGATGCCTGCTGATTATTTGCCTTCTGCAAGTTTACAAGCTGAGCATCATGATCTGGATTTTGTGTTCTCTCAGGCCCAGTGTTATGGACAACATTAGTATAAGCATCCTGCATATTAATTTCCTGAGAAATAGGAACCATCTTTTGCTCAGCTTGCGGAGGATGCAAATTGTCCTGGGATGGTTTATTTTGGACGGAAAAGATGTTCACCTCCTGCATGGTGTTATCTTGTTGTTTCTGATTCTCGTGGACCAATCCAGGTTGTTTCACATCCATTTCCGCTGATAATGGCTCACTTTTCTGTGAACCAAGAGGATCTTGCTGACTTAGAGAATTAGCATTGTCATCGTGATTCGAAGTTTGCCACTGGGGAAGAAACTGACTGGAAGCATGACTACTTCCTTGAGACAATGCATCTAGTATTCCAGTTAAATACATCAGTACTTATGCACTTTTAAAGACAAATTTCAAGCCAACCTCAGATGCAGATTTCTATAGTAAGAAGCAACAAACAGAATGTGTATGGTGTTCGACATGAGTTGATTCCATGATTCCTTATATACCACTCAGAATAAGAACTTAAACCAAATCTGCAATAACTCCAATGTAGAAAAGATTCAACACATGCATGCATTCATCTATAAAATGAGGACACATTTGAAAAATGTTGCTGTATGCCCATGCACCGCAAGAGGGTTTGTTTGGATATCGCATTTTTTGCCCAAAAAAAAATGATTGCATCACAAATACATATTTCAATCACCTTTTATATCTTCCCAACCACTTTTTTATGTCGCATATATCACATCACAAAAAAAAAATGCTACAGTCTCATTCCAAAAACTTTTTCCATGCAATCCCGTAACCAAAAGCACAAATATTCTTTTAGATGCTAAAGGAGAATATCACAAAATGGTTATTTACAGGACCCAAATCCTCAAATTCGGGGCATGAGAATTTCATTATTTTCAGTTAATCCTGCTCATAATTTTCTCATCTGAAACCAATCTCATGCTTCCAACATTTTCCTTTATCAATTAAGCTACGCAAGAATCTATAAACCCATGGAAATCAATTTTCTCCGGAACTCGTGCTGTTTAGATGACATTGCCATAAGACAGAAAAAATCAATTTATTACCCCAACTTAAACGGGAAAAAGAAACGAAATAACCGAAAAAATTCTGGCAAATATTAGGGAAGATAGAGAAAATTCATACTACTATCTGAATCAGAGGGCTGAGATGTGGAAATATCCCCTTCGATATCTCTATTCAGGGCAGCTGTGAAGGCCTCCACGTCGGCCCCAGAATGCATCGTCTCATCCTGCAAAACAATAAATTCACTCGTGAAAATTAAAATATTTCGAGGCTTTAACCTGAATAAACTAACTTAACGTGCTTCCATGGTCGTGAACCTCATCTTCTTCCAGGAGTTTCATGATTGAAGGGTCCATTGGGGATCAAAATTTAATTGCTTCGCCGTATTGAATATTATTGCAGGTGCTGAACTTCGAACAATGGACGATATTTGCTTAAATAGCCATAGAAGGAAAGGACTGAAAATCTTCAATTTTCTGGTTTGAAGTTCCGGAGAAATTTGTAAGAAAAGAAGCACTACTGTCAAGCAACTCGCTTTATCAGCCCGGATGGCTGGATCCTCCTCTCAGGTGTAGCGGTATTTATAGGGCCAAAAAAAAAAAATTAGTAATAATAATACTGTTAAAATACAAAAAAAAACCCCTATAGTTTGACATATGTACATTTAGTTCCCTGTAGTTTTTTTTTGGAAGGTAGTTTCGAAATCTACAATTTATCCTCTTTATGTTTGTAATTAAAGTGAAAATTGTTAGATTTTCTGTTAAATTTAATGGTGAAACTTGAATAGTCAAACTCTCCAATAAATTTATTATCCAAATTATAAATTCATCCTTCAATTTAAGATTAACATAATATTCTAAAAAATATGATTGCAAGTTATACTTTTAAACAATTTTGAGACAAAAAATAAATTTTTAACCGCTATGATATAAAAGCTTATACTCTATGCTATTGCCTTTTTTTTTTTTTTAAAAAAAAGATTATAAATAGCCCACAACAATGAATTAATACAGACTAGTAAGGACACCATAACTAATAACTTACATATAATGGGATGAATACTAACATCTAAATAAGAATGAATTTATATTTACATTTGGTCAGGCAGTACCATTGCTTGTTTACCGCCTTATTATATATAGTTCGATGAAGTAGCAAAATGCTAGGATTTGAGCTTTGTTTAAAATTGTTTTTAGCTGGACAAAAAAAAAAAAGGAAGAAGAGAATTCTTGTGCAAAATGCCTTTTATGATTGTCCAGTAAGTAATACACTACTTAGATTTGTTATCTTCGACGGTGAGGCCAAATAATTGCAAAACAACCCAATGGACCAACATATTTTTTCATACCTAAGTTGGGCTAGATATCATGCTATAATGCATAAAACTTCAAAGTTTAGTTGAAATTATTGGGCTTATGTTGTGGAAAGAGATTTGGGCCCAAAAGATTAATTGACATAAGCTACACCATCCTACTTATTTGGGCTCAAAAGGTTCTCGTACAGTACAACACCGTAGCGTGCTGCTAGCTCCTTTCCCGCCACGCATCACGCAACTTTTTCCCCCATCCATCCATCCGCGACTTGCCACGAGTTCCCCTCGGAGTCCACCATATAAATAAGCTCGGCTCTCGCTTACAATTTCTCCCTCTTTCCGAAATAATAAGGGTGTCTCTGTAAATCCATAACCAATCTCAGAAGAAACATCAAACATTCAAGAATTCAAGATGAGATTAGCTAATTCTGTAGTAAATCATTTTACCAAACGAACCTTTATCCAACACTCTCAACAACAGCGACAACGACAGCGTCGTTGCTTTTCTAAATTTCTGCCAGCCAAAAAAATCCCACAATGCCGAAGCACACCACAACCAAGTACTACCATTAGGGTTCCTTCTCAAACCCCTTGTCGAAATTCAGTGATATTTTTTTCGTTCCTTCACAAGTCATACTATTCATCATCATCTTCATCGGGGAATCGAAAGATGGGTTTTCTTTCTTGGTATTTGTCAATGCTGGATTCGCGGCCCATTCTTACAAAGAGCATATCTTGTTCTCTGATCTATGCAGCTGCTGACATTACTTCCCAGGTACTTGGAATTTTAATGTACTAATCAACTAGGGTGACTAGTTGAGTAAGCAGGGCATGTTTTAATGTATCGGTATGAAACGTGCACAACATTAATATCGTTTAGATTTGCTCAATTTTTTTTTGCTGAAGTTAGGTTTTCTTTGAAATTTTCTAGGCTAATAGCAAGTCATTTGTCCCGCACATCTTTACTGTGAAACTAATTTAACAAATGTTATAGAAAGAACTTTTATTCTCAATGAAAATCCTTGCTTATAAAAAAAAATCACAAATTTTAAAATTGGTTACAGCCGAGCCAGCAAATTGTCCCAATCAGTACAGACTATGATCGTTGAGGCTTTGCAGACATATACCCCTTATTGTGTAGATAAAGTTGAGCAAAGTGTCTATGGTTGATGGGTTGCTGTTCTTTCTTCCTTTAACTGCCAGATGATTACAATGCCACCTTCAGGTTCACTGGATTTAGTAAGGACATCAAGGATGGCTGGGTATGGGCTGGTTATACTAGGTCCTGCACAGCATATATGGTTTAACTTTATAGCTTGGTGTCTTCCCAAACGGGATCTCATCACGACACTGAAGAAGCTCGTAATCGGCCAGCTTGTCTTTGGACCTTTCGTTACTTCTGTTTTCTATTCATTTAATGCAGCCATGCAAGGTACTGGTTTATTTCCCTTTTTCTTTGGAAAGTATTTATTGGATCTATAATTGCTGTGGATTCAGCATAGTTCATGGTTGGAGCCTGGCACGCTGATTTTTTCCTTCCAAATATGTTGGAAAGTATAAAAATGAAAAAAGGTGATGTCTTCTGCAGTACAAATATTCTTTCTACAATAATTCCGTACCATGCTGCAACTAAACTTCTATATGTGGCAATTTAAGTGTTTTCACTGATTAATTGTGATTTTGCATTAGGTGGTTATGCATCTCTGTGTTTTACGCTAATCCTAGCTTTTTGCTTCAGCATAAACAAGTCTTCTTTTGTTTCATTTTGATTGAAATTGTTGAGTAATTGGTAATCGTATAACGTTTAGGTGAAACTGCGAGTGAGATTACTGCCAGATTGAAGCGAGACGTGCTCCCAACATTGTTGAATGGCCTTATGTTCTGGCCATTATGTGATTTCTTCACATACAAAATTATTCCAGTCCATTTACAGGTTCTGCTCTTTCTTAATCTGGACATGTTTGGGATGGAACATTTTGGTTCCTTTGTTTATGTAGCTTGGATGCTGGATAGATTTCTCATCCTAGTTTTTTAATATCTGAAATGGTGATGGTTTATCATTTGTATATTTGCTGCAGCCATTGATGAACAGCTCCTTTTCATACATCTGGACTATATATTTGACCTACATGGCAAGCTTGCAGAGGGCAGTTGCTAATTAGTTCTCCCCTCTTTTGCTTTAGCTGGCTGTATTCCATGAGCGGAAGAACAACTGTAACTCATTTGATAGATCACCCTTCATGTTTGAAAGATCAGCATACATCAAATTACAATTCCATAGGCTGCAGGCAAGTATGCAACAGAACTGAGGATCTAGGGGGCTTGTGAATGTGTCTCTAGATATTTCCCTACTATTTTGACTTTGACTTTTTTATTTTCTTGTTTTCCTTTTCTGGTTTAGTAACTTCTACGCAATGGTTTTATCTGCACTTTTTTTTTGTTCTCAGATGTTTGGAAATATATTACCTTTTTGTCATACCCGCGGGAAAGAAGTTCCTATAGGCGTTCTTTATCTGTCTGCCTCAGAAATTTTTTTTTTTGAGCGCGTCTGCCTCAGAATCAATTAATTTTCTATTTCTTGACATGGTTAGTTAATTTTTTTGATAAATCTACTTATCTGCTGACGCATCTCCTCAATAGCCAGGAGCTGGAGAACATATTTCCTTTTATTCTGTTGGTCTTTTGGGGTACCAACTACTTGAAAGATATTAATTCAAATTTTGGTGGAAGAAATGGAAAACGAGATCATTAAGATGATCCATTTAGGCAACCCTTAAAGTTTGAAGGGATGGTCAATTAGAAATGTACATGGCAAGTCTACCAATTGCAGTTGTGGTTCCATTCAGCAGTGATGTCTCATGTCCATTTTTCGTTCATAGTTTCCCAAGTTGATGGAAAGAGCAAAAAACACAGAGTGCGCTGTCTCCAGCACAATTTCTTCTATCTTTGCAGATTTGCTTCTAGTTCCACATAATGTCATAGTTTTGGGAATCAATGGTGGTGTACTTCATCTATAATAGTGTTTCAGGAAGCTGTGTTTCAGCTGGATTACTGGTGATGATCCTTTCAAGTTCGAGTCTTGGTTTTAGTATGTGACATTATATCCAACCCTTGCTTTTGCTAGCCAGCAAATGCTGCATAATCAGAGATATGAAACATTTCCTGGCTGTAATCGGAAACCAGGTGGATTCAATTAGAAAATATATACTCATCACAGAATTTGTTATGGAAAATTTTGCTCTTCGTGTCCCTTCCTTCCTTTTTTTTTATTTTTTAATTATCTTATGGTTAGTGGAAGGGTTCGAATCCAATACCTCCTACTTACACTCTCCTCCTCCGAACCATCCAATCCATCCCCCGGTTCTTTGTGTCCTTATTGAAAGGTTCTGTAGCACCTTTCATAATGTCATTATTATCTTTATCAAGCGGATGATTTGTAAACTTCTGAGGATTATAGTAAAGTAACAACAAAAGCATTGGAAAATTCTTGAGGGTAAACTTGTGGGCAAAATTGAGCCGTCCTGCCTTGAGGGTTATAAAACGTCCTCATCATTCATTCCCAATCCTTACTGGTTAAAATCTACCAAAACTACGTACTACTACAGAAAGTTTGCATCTCTTACTCTGATGAACTCACTGAATTCGTGTATCAATAACTTAAATTTAAATGTGCTACACAACGTTACCTGTATTTACAATTTTTTTTTAATCTCTTCTTCTTGTGGTTTGACCAGTGATAGCTACAGAAGATAAAGGGCTGTCAAAAACAATAATTTATAACGTTTACAGAGTGATTATTACATCTTGTACTAACAAGTGCTCTGGCTAGTTGCTACAAAATCCCTGTCCCGCTACAAAAGCGTTTTCAGATCTGATGAAAACCATGGAAAGAGACTGTAATTCTTGGGCTTGCCACCCCTTTTCATGCTCTGGGATTGTCAATGGTTGTCCAATGCTGTAGAATTATGACTGGCCTAATCTAATCGTGGTCAAAGATGCCCACTTTGGCAGAATATCCTTTAAATAGCTGAATTAATTTATGAAAGTATCTCAAGTAAAAAACAAAAAATCCAATAGCAAAGTAAGTGATAGCCTTCATATAAAGGTCAGGATAAAATAATATAAGGTAAATCCATTTGGATTGGTCATTTTTTAAAAAACAAGGGTTCTGTTTGGATCAATTAGTTTTTTAAATATTATAAAATTTTTTAAAAAATACTTTAAAAGGTATTCTAAAAAGTAGTTTAAAATTTTTATATATACTATTATAGTAAAATTTTTCAAAAACAGTTAAATCCAAACGAAGCTACGTATATATAGCTCTAAAAATCAATAAACACCATTCTGATAATAAACTCTCATGTTTTGCATATGGAAAATTTTAAGTGCATCATTACGGTAGTAATTAACATTATTGATAGAAGGATCTAGAACAAGAATTTTGATATCAGGGCATTGATGAATCTTTATGATTGTAAATACGCCGAAAGGAACGTGGAATTTTTCTATCTGGACTTTCTGTTTATATCTCGCATGTCTCCTGGGAACCTTAGGAGCTAGGACTGAAGGTCCAAACTGTAGGGGAAAAGATCTTCCGTGAGACCCACACCACAATAGTGAATAATATTCCCACATGGGTAGACCAACCAACGAGAAACTCGGACCAATAAAAAGCGCCCGCGTGGACGACCAAAATATGGTTCTGAAACTGATTGACGAAGGGTCGTAATCAACGGGGACTCGCACAACATCGGATTCGGACACAGTCTCCACACGAACTTTTACAAAAGTAGATTCCCGACGCGTGTCACCTCAAACTCCCGCTCTTGCGTCAGCAACATTAAAAACGTCAGTCCCAACGATCTAACGCCCCATTAACGACCACGCCTATATCCAGCTTCTCCCTTACCCTCCGGTCCCTCCCTCCGATAGAGAGTGCGAGAGACAGAGAGGAGATAGATTTCGTTCCGTCAGAGGTTTTTGCCTCCTTCATTTCAGGTACCCAAAAAAGAAAAAGAAAAAGAAAAAAAAGCTTCTTCTTCCTCTTCTTCATGGGTTTTTATTTGTTTTTACAAGTTGTGAGTTATGTATTTATATATATTTTGTTTTATATATAGCAAAAGGTATCTGCGGATTTTGACGGTAACTGAATTTCATGGAGTGGTGGGACAAAATGATCGTTCCTATCAGAAAAGCTTGGGTTAATGTTGCTCAACATCTTGGTATTCGAAAAACGGGTCAGTTACTTTCCTTCCCCTCCTCCTCCTCTGTCAGCTCTCTCTTTTCTTTTCTTTTTTTTTTAGTTTCCCTTTTTATCAAATTATTATTATTTTTTTGTTGGTCTTCACGTATTGGATTTTTTTTCATCTTTTTGATCTCGGCATACCTTGTTAGCAGAGTTCTTTGGTCCCATAAAGTTCTAGTTCTGATATTTTGGTGGGATTGGTGAATCTTGTATGAGTCATGATGGATATCATAATGAATGGATGATGGTAGTGATCAAAGTAGGTGTATGGTGGAAGAGGGGCCTCAACAAATTAGACTCTGTGATTTTTGAAGGCAATTTGCATCTAATGACAATTTAAAACTTGGCGATTGAGCTCGATTGGTCTACACAATTTCTAGTTCGTTACAAAAATCAATAAAAGGCGTGTTGAGTGTACAATTTGCATAAGAAGGCGTGTTGACTGTTGAGGGGTTGTAAAATTTTTTGAGCGATGATCATGTATTAGAGTTTCCTGATAGGGAAATATGTCTAGTTGACTCGGAGACTGGAAAAGTTAAAAGAAAGGTAAAAAGGATGAAGGAAAGAAACCGAGAATTCTTGTTGTTAGCGTTTACTACGACCATATTGACAAATAGGAAATTAAGAGGGCGGTTTGTTTCTATCCCAGCCAAGGTTAGGAGGAGGTTTTTCCATACGTGGCACATGTCATTTTCTGAATGATGTGAAAGCCTTATGCAGGGTACGTAGCTTGTTTTAGTGTAATATAGGCAGGGAGTCATATCGTTGCAAGAAGAACAGAGGAAATAACAGCCTCAACTGAAGGAGGAAAGAAAAAAAAAAAAAAACGTAACCTAGCTGTCTTGATCAGTTGCTTAAGTAGAGGTTGACATAATGCTTTTCTTGTCCTTTTAAATTCTTTTATTCGGGTTGTTTATACTATGGATGTTGGTAATAGTTAAAACCCATCATTTTCTTTTTCTTGCTGGTGATCTTATCTGCATCATGAAGTTGTCACCTAGACTTTGGTCTCCTGTCTCCAAAGCCTTCAGAAGATAGAAACAGGTTTTGAGAAGCTTGATGTCTACGGATTTTGTCAAAAAAAAAACTGTTTCATATGTTGTTAAAGATTTACTCTTCCAATCCCGTTTAGAGATTTTTGTGAAAAAACTCAAAATTGTGCAGGGCTTGTTAAGCTTCGCCATGATGTGAGGACTTGTGAGTACGAGGATGTCCACATCTTGTGGGAGTTGCTGAAGAAGAATGACGCACCGCTTCAAACATCTACAGCTGCAGGAAGCACAAAGAGACGATTTTGCAGGGTTGTTGAGTGGGCAAATATTGCTCCAATATTGCTTTGCCACCATGGTGTATAGTCAAATTATTAGCTGTGATTATTCTGTAAGCTCCAAAATGCTTGTGGTAGATAAAAAATTTTGGCACTGTCTTACAACTTTGGAGTTCAGAAGGATTATAAAATGCAAGATGTGTGAGTGCATGGTCGCATGATCGTGCATCAAAACCTCCTCAGGTGGGGGAAGTGGCCTGTCACTCGCACTTGTCTGTGGCAAAATAAATTGGTGTGTGTTTCATTTGATTTCTTGGCTGTGGTTAGTGTGATTTGTGGGATTATGCTCTTTGGCGTCTTATCACTAATAATCTTAACTGCTTGTATGTTGCATACGAACAGTAGCAGTCTAGGAGACTTCCGAGCCTATTTGGTTGTTCTGCTTGATATATATATATCAAGCCAAGAAATTAGTGCAAAAGGGGTCTTCAACTATAGCTTCTGTATCGCGTTGTAAGTTTCTTTTTATCCTTTTTCCAGGTTGTTGGTGAAGGCTACACCTTGTCTGTGTCTTGCATAGCTTCAATTGGTTGCATCCCTCAAAAAGTTCTATTTTTGGATGTTTGATGACTTTATCTTATCAAGGTAATTCTGTAAAAATTTCTTTTTTTTTTTTTTGGATGACAAGACAAAACTCATTTATCAGTCTTATTTAATGTTTGGAGTATACATTAAGTTATTTATTATTAATTTTTCAAAATTAAGCTTGTCTGATGGAGAAATTTGTGGACCAAATGATTTTGATTGGTGAATTTACAAAGAGAAAAGTCGAAACATCTCTTAGTTTCTTATTATGAAAGTTGCTGCTCAAATAAGTAATTGTACCATTTTAACTAAATTTGACTAAATCAATTCCTTATATAGAAGCTAGCCTGCTTAATGCCCGGTTCACTTCACTGGGCAAAGGGTTTCAATCTCCAACTAGGCCGAGTTTAATAACTAAAATAATGGCCACGAGGGATATTGGAGAATTTACAAAGAAAAGTCAAAACTTGTTGTAATTTCTTGTTCTAGTAGGTACCACTGCCCAGCTGAATGGGCAATTTTGCCGCCGTGGCCTTTGGGATCTTTGGAAAGCAAAGGTTTGACTTTGGGCCGTTACCGTGAATTGCTAGTCGTAGCATGATCTCCCACTACGAGCCCACGCTGCTTCCGTAATTGTCAACTGGGCTGTTTGGTGTCATGCGGAATAGTCAACCGCTATATCCTCGGCCTTATGGTCTTTTAGATGGATCTGAAGTCCGAGTTTCCCAAATTTCCTCTCTAGTTTCTTCTTTTCCCATCCTTTTGGCTGTATATTTGCCTGAAGAAATTGAAGAGTTCCACCCTAGGAGTTGAAGCAAAAGATGACAGATTTTGGGAATTGATATTCGCAATTCCATCTTAGTCTCTTGCACTTCAATTCACTTACTAAATAGTATTGATACCTTCAAGGAGTGCAAGAGACTAATTTCCCCAGATTTTAAAGAGACTAATTTGCATTATTTTGTCTTTAAGTGAGATTTCTCGTTCTAAGTTTAGAAGATTGCTTCTGTCTGGCCAATTAAATTGAACACATAGGACGGTAGTGTATCCAAAACCATTGTCCATTTAGCCCGGATTCCATATAAATAAGTGCCATGCCAACAAAAGGATTTAGGCCATCTTTGACAAATGAGTTTTTTAGATGTTTATCTAAAACTTTACTGTAACTTACTGTAAAAGTTGTAGAAAATTTTTTTGAAATGTGTAAATTTTTGAATATTTTGAAGAGTATAGTTTAAAAATTTTGAGAAATTTTTTGAAATTACTGTAGCTAAAGTTGTTAAAAAATTTGTAACAGACAAACTTGGCAAAAAACTTGTTTGCCAAACAAGGCCTTAGTTCCATGTATATTCTTTCTACCTTTTACTAAATTAATTGTTTTAAAAACAATCATTATCGCAACTAGGGGTCCAAACGAGTCGAGTCGAGTAGAGTTTTGGCCTAATTGAGCCGAGCCTCCAGTTAATTTTATGAAACTCGAACTCAAGCTCGAACTCGACGAGCTCAAAATATCGAACTCGACGAGCTCAAAAAATAAAAAAATAATAATTATTTTATTTTTAAAATGAATAAAATAATAAATTTTTAACAAATAAAAAAATATTAAGAATATATATAATTTTACTATTAAAATAAAAAAAATAAAAAAAAAATATATATATATATATATAATCGAGCTCGTGAGCCCAACGAACTTAATGTTTTTGAACTCGAGCTCGACTT
Organism: Coffea eugenioides; assembly: GCF_003713205.1. Classification (NCBI taxonomy): domain Eukaryota; kingdom Viridiplantae; phylum Streptophyta; class Magnoliopsida; order Gentianales; family Rubiaceae; genus Coffea; species Coffea eugenioides. The sequence goes on from NC_040044.1 coordinate 4,802,359, forward strand.
GATTAGCTTGAGTTTGAGCTCGAGTTCGACTTGATTAGCTCGAGCTCGAGTCGAGTCGATCGCGAGCAGTTCGATTCGTGAACAGCCCTAATCGCAACTACCTCATTTATTCATGTGAAAGTTAAAATAGTTGAATGATGGACTTTTTAGTCATTTGACTTGATAAAAAATGTAAAGGTGAATGTATAAAACCTGAAGGGAAGTATATATTTGTCTTGCCGTGGAAATTGGGATGATAGCGTATTTACTAACTTGGTCGGTGACACTAATTTTGATGCTGTAAAATGTAAAAGATGAAGCCTAATATTCTTTTCCTTTGGACGTATAAAACTAGATTGTTTTGGCCAAGTAAACAAAATTTGTTTGTTTTTGTTATTTTTTAAAAATTCAGGAAATTGACAAATTTGGAGAGTTTATTCGCACCTCTTTAATGGCACAAAAGTAATCACCGCCAAAATAGTAGTATTTTTGGATTTGGTTGTCGGGGCCAAAAGGGCAATCTTCAAGACTGCAGGGGCAGCGGGGGCTCAGTTTCCATCGCGCTTTTGCATTCATTTCGTTTCACATCCCACCATCTTCTGCTACACAAAACAAACTACAATAACTCTCCCATTTACTACCGCTCATCCCCCATCACTATTCAACTCTCACACAGCTATGGAAGACATTGAAATCCACATGATTTTCTTGATGACTCACAGCCGAAAATCATTTTTTATACTGCATACAAATTTCCCTTTCTTTAATATGCATGACATACCCCTAGACATGGGCTCATAGCCATTTTTCTTCTTATCTTTGCGGGTATTCTGGACGACTGTGGTTTGTTTCAGTTCCTGGGGTGGTAATTTTCTGAGGAATTTGCCTAATGGGTTGAGTTATTTAAAGGCCTCGTAGTCAAGAACATACGAGTCATTCCACTTTTTGCATTGCTTTTGGTTGTGAGAAAAGGTGCAGACCTTTGGGTTTCAAGAGAGCAAGAAAACGCTTGTGGTAGTTAATACTTAGATTCCACTTTTTTGGCAGCATGAAAAACTTTGGTTCATGGGTTCTGTTCTTGGTGACTTCGACAGGTTTTTTATGCTTTGCTTTCTCGACTGAGAGCAGCATCACCTCATCAAGTCCCGGTAAATTCTACCATCTTTCTTCTTTTCATGCTTAAATTTGTCTCTCTCTATCTCTGTGCAGGATAAACCAGATAAGGACATCATGCTCGTCTACTTAGAAGTTAAGATTACATGAAAATTTCGAAAAAGTATGCTTTTGTTTAGTAGTATGTGAGAAGGGGTTCAATCAATTTACGGTCATTATTCAATTTTAAACTCATAGAACTTCCTCTGAAGAGCTTGCCTATGTTCTCCTTCAGACTACATTTAATTCAACTTTCATAAGTTTCAACTCATGGCCTGGTGTTTTTATACTAATAGGAATTGGTTTTGTTGGATGATTGTTCATATCGAACTAACCTTGTATGGCCAAAAAAGAGAAACATATTGAATTGCAGTTAAGTTTCCTGTCAGAAGATGTTTGATAACAGTAATTGAATTGCATAAAAAGAAAAAAAATGCCACCGGAAGCAAAGCAAACACCATGAACAGTTTCCCTTGCTTCTTTTCCTCAAAAGAAAATCAAGAAAAAATAAAACTGAGAAATATCTGAGTGAACTTCAGTGTCCTGTGTTTGAACTTTTGTCTTCTGAAAATATATTCTTTTTATCTGGTTTCACTTTGGTTTAATTTCCAGATTATTCATGTTTGTTTAAAGGGCTTAAAAGTTTTGGTTCGTCCTTCTCCATAATTGTCACAAATCTATCGGTACAAAAGGCCAAATTGACAAAAGTCACCCAGCCGCCAGTTTGATTCCTCAAAGGAGCTGCTTGGACCAGGAGTTTACAAGGATTATGAACAACCTTGTGCCTCTATGATAATAAAGATTGGTCCTTAAGAAATAGGCGTAACTGAGATTATCTGTATAATTAACTTTCCAGCCAATTGGACTTTTGGCAAATGGATCAAGTAGGTCATTGACTGCTCGTAGCTAATGCTGTCTCTTGATCCCAGTATTCTTCTGGCATATGCCTGTGGTTACCTTTTCATTGTACACTAGACGATCGCCACTTGAACCGATCCCAATAGTAGAACATAACTGTTAACTGAATAATTGTTGTTTTTTTATATGCATTGGTATAACAGAAAATAGTTAGAGAAGCAGTGTATCAATAGAATGCTACAAACAATAGTACGAATTTTATCTAGAATAATTTTCTAGTCCAGGTCAGGTGCTGAATGCTGATATATCTACTTGGAAATGAATCTCAGGTTTGGTTCTCGATCAACTTGGGAGTGATATAACAGTGACTATCCAGAGTAGGAAGTTAAAGGTACTTTTAACAATTAAGACAGACTTTCAGGCATGGAAGTCACTTCTATCTGCATGCAACTATTTGATTGATAAATACCTGAAAGGCCATTCCAGCTCCAATATTTTGTCCCCCCCCTTCATGTCAGATTAGTCCTAAGTAGTCACTTGGTTTTATCTGATTCTTTCTTTCTCTGATATGCAGGAGTACACTGCAAGTACTTATAAGGATGAAACAGGCCATGCAGAGCTTGATGATTACCGTCCAATCGATCCAGCTCCTAATTCAAAGGCTTCCATAAGACCTGGGCCTATCCAACATGGTACTCCTCTCATGCCTTACATCCCCAAGCCTTCTCCTCCCCCTGGTCACCAGAAAGAAGGCGGCTTCCCTTAAGACGATTTCCAAGCTCCCTCTTGATGCTCGTGCCTGAAGGGGAAGAATGTAATAATTTTTAGGTGTCGGAGATTATTAGTTTTCTTGTCTATCATGTAATATGTCTACGTTGAATGAAAACTTGCATGAGGCCCCTATAGGCCTTGCCTAAAAGAAAACCATAGTTGATCGATATATTATGATTATAGCTAGTGTTAAATTGTAATCCTTTGATTGTTTAATTAACCTAGGAAATCAGCATAAGCATTAAGTTGATTCTAGGCAGATAATTGGCATTTAAGCACACAGTAAAACTGCAGAGGCAGCATCAGTTAACAGGCTTATCTGGTGAGTCAATCAAAAATCCTATTCAGAAAATAGATCTTCAACAGATATCCTAATTCCAATAGCTAAAGGCATGTTTTTGTTGAACATCCTTGTCCTTGATACGGGAAATTTTCTACATGATGGCAGCCCCTGCAGTTTTCTAGCCGTGATTTGCACCGCCAATGTTAATTTTCTGACTTCAAGTATTTAGGCTGCATACTTAGCAGCTGTCGTAGCAAAATGGTTTCCGTCAGGCTTCCTTTCAAGAATAGCCAGCTTGACTTTTACCATGAATAACGAACGCAAATTGACCTTAAAAATTTTTAGTTGCATAAAAAAATTGTCAATGTGGAGTACAATGCGAGAAGGAAACCTAGGGAATTTGTAATTTACTCATTCCATGGTCAATTTACTAGTGACTGGAATGAAGGATGTACTAATTTGCTTCAACAATTATATTTTTATCTTTGGCTCTTTGTATAAAACGGTTCTTAGACAACCAAAATCCCACCTTCCCGGAAAGAAAAAAGGCATCAAGGCAAAAGACATCATGCTCAATTGCATGGATAAAGGAGAGCAAGGAAACTAATGTTTTCTTGTCTAAATATCCTGAAATGGAGTGGGTGAGTCTACTAAAGTGGATGCAATGATAAATTTTACTACTAATAATCAAAGCATTGTGGTTGGGAAAGTTGGAAGGAAGATTCCTTCTTCCTCAAGGGTAAGCCTTTATTATTGAAACTTGGATGGTTGCCCACTCCAAAACCCTCCCCACCACAGCCCATAACTTTTCTCCTTCCTTTTTCCAAATGTGGTTATTAACCTCTATTTTGGATAACCTACTAACTGCATCATTCTGTATAGTCTTTCTCCGTCCAATAAAACAGTAACTCTTAGCATGATGATAATGATCGTCAATAGTATGAAACCCGTGTTTTGTGTTAGTCCCCACATTTTCACTCCAAATCAGATAATCAGTGCCACTTAATTAGTAACAACTCAGTATCACTCCTTCATCTGATGCCAAGCGTCCAATTAATTTAAGTTAGAATCAGATATCACGTGATAATTTAAATTAATTGGACACTTGATATAATTTTAAAAGTGACACTGAATTGTCGTTGAGAAAATGACATGGCGCTAAAGATCTCAATTGTTTTCACTCCTTTCTTTGGTGGGATGGAAATTAAGTGGATAATAAGATCATGGAGATATGAAAACTACCTCTTATATATATATATATATGTGTGTGTGTAGTTTTCTCTGTCGTTTCATTTACACTTGAGACTGGATTTGGGCCATGGTAATTGAGTTTCTAAGTGAAGTTTCTTAAGTTACTTCAGTATCAGTACCAATAACACTAGGCAATATATATGAAGTGACTCTTAAGGTATGATGCTTTCCATCTCCTAACTATCATTATTCGCTAATATAATTACTACGTTTTAACTGAAAGAAAGGACTATTGACAACTTCACCTACTGATGACTGACTGTTCACAAAACTTTCGAGAATTCAAATCCCCGATACGTGTATATAAATCCAGTACAAGCAAAGTTCCCAAGACTTCAGCAAAGTTTATTCTTGAAACCAAAATAAAGCAATTTGAAAAAGAAAAATAAAAAAAAAATGCAACTTTCGTCAAACCTACAAGTTGAGGTCGTCTAAATTGAGGGATTTCATGGTACATGGATTGCTAAGGAGAAGCAACAGTTGATTCTGTTTCAGTCAATCTAAATTTGTGCTTTCATTCGTGCTTTTTCTCATATATATTGCTTACTAAAGAAACAAAAACCCGATCAAGTATGCATTACAAAGCCAATAATGTGTCTGTTTGTGGCTTGTTTTGGAGAGGGGACGAAGAACTTCTTTCTTCTTCTTTTTCCTCTTTTTCTTCCCCTTTTTCTTCCTTATGCTAGTGCTCAAATTTCCCTGTATATTATAGAAAGTAGCACGACAAGAGATACATGAAAGTGTTAATTCCAGTATTGGGTTAATGTATTTCTACAAAAATTAAGGTGGAAAGGTACGTGAATGCTAGTTGCAAGCTTTGTAGGACAAACTGGAGTTGGAGACGAGATGTAGTGAGAGGGAATCAATGTATATGCTCAATCAAACGTTTCCATCGGAAGCAAAAATCATTTATTATGGCTTCAAGTTGCAAATGTAGTGCAAATACACGTACGAGCAGATATGATTGCATGCTCTCTCGAGCCAAAAGATATTTGGCTCCGAATAAGCAGAACCCATATCCTCCAAAGACAAATTTACTTCCCTGGTTCGACTCTCAAGTATCCTTCTATTTTGCTCCCCTCATTAATGATTAATTTGTAAGATTTTAAATCTCCTCTTGAAAAAACAAAAACAAAAAAAAAAGAAGAGCAAATTTACGTGGTAACAGAGAAAGTGCCTGCTGGGAGTAGGACCTAAACCGTGTTGACACCATACAGAACACAAGTAAAGGCGCATAACAAGTAAAGATACTGATTGACAAAGAAAGGCGATTCGGGACCGAACGAGAAGGCCAAAGGGCCAGCATATGATGATAACTCTGTAGCATCCATAATCCATGCCATCTCTTTTTGCTGTAAAGTGGATGTTAAATTCTCCAATTAATTGATGATATACTGTGGTAGTCCTCCAGTCCTACTACATAATTATTACTTTATTAGCATATGTTCCATAAAATGTGAAAAATTCAGCTTATTTATTAACTCATGATTATTGTTTGGCTACATGGTCATTATTATTTGCATTACAAAATTTCTCTAAAGATGGACGCTTACTCACTATTACATGTTAGTTCACTATTTTCTCATTAACCATCATTAAGGCTCTTTTATCTTTATTTTAACTCGTATTACATGTATAATATATCAATTGTCCTTTCTTTATCCAAGAGAAAACTTTGAGATGTTAAGTTGGACCATAAAATAAAGAGCAAAAAACCTCAGCGCCCGTAGACTTTTGATTATCAAACAATTTTTCATTACAAATTAGTCACTGAATTAACTAATCAGCACACCTGTGGTCATTTCGTCGATTATTGCTCTTAATTTACAAAATAATTAGAGCACATGTCAAAATGTAAGGGCATATTTGTCTACCAGAGGTACTTTATTCTGAATATTTTATAGATAAAGAACAATAATTGATGAAATGGCCATGAGTGTGCTAATTAGTTAATTTAGAGGTTAATTTGTGACGAAAAATTATTTGATGATCAAAAGTCGATACAGATAATAGTTTAATGACCGCTGAAAATTTTTGTTCTAAAATAAATGTGTTCATGATCCTAATTGGGGTTAAGTGAAAAATGGGTATCTTTTCATTTCTAGAAAACAACCTAGCGGAGTTGTCTGATGATAACTAAAGAAGATAAAGAGAAAAGCATTTCCACTTACGTGCTGGAGAAGGTATGAACTTTTAGAACAAAGAATGAAAGAAGGGGAAGCGGTCCTTCTATATGCATGTGACATGTGTAATGTCTTGGATTTGCGCTTTGATTCGGGCACTTTCGTTATCAAAGTTGATGTCCCGGCGTTGAGATTCCGGCATTCAGCTTTAGAGATCTTTCTGTTGACCGTTTGTCTGTCTTGTACACCTATTCTGTATCACATTTAACATTTGAATACATATGTTGTTGCCCTCATTGTATTTAGATAGTGTCCCAATTAATTGCATTTTTCTAAACAACTAACACTTCGAAAGTAATATTAACCCAAAATCAAGAGAGTCGCGATTTGATCTATGATATATATATGAAAACTTAATTTTAAATCCAAATTAATTGTTATGTAAGCGATAATAATGAGTACATCGTAAATATATAATAAAATAAAATGAAAAACTAATTTCTTGGAAGGATTATAGCCTTCAAGTATCCTTGTATGTATGAGAGTTGGTCCTCTTTATCTCATTTTATTTGTAACAAACATTTTGATGACTATCCTTGCAGCTGAAGCATAGTGATGCCTATGTAGTAATGCTTTATGTTGATGAGCTCTAAGGATTTTTTTTTTTTAATATAAGAAAAAGTTTGGGTAAATTCAATTCCAATCACCATCACGAGTCAGTACATGCCCCCTAAAATCATAGATTGCTTAAAGGGGCTTTTACAGATCATCAGTGACTTATATTATTACAGATCGATCACCAACACAATTCTCATATTGACAGTGAAAATTGAATACATGATGTTTTACGAGAAAGTGGTCTATCTTTACCAATTAAGCTAACACTCTGGCGAAGGATTGCATCCAATGAATGCTGAAGCAGGGACGATGAAAGACATTAGAATGTGGACATTGATAGAAGACATTAACAACCTAATTAGTTTGTTTCAATTGTACTCCTTTTATGTAAGAAATACCGGTAGTATGAATCTATGTAAATGTATTAGTGAATATAAGTTAGGCATATTAATAGATAAGGAGAGATTTTTTGTCACTCCTTAGATGTCAGGTACACTTATGTAAAGTTGATTGAGTCGTTACTCAAATACTGTACAGTTTTGACATATTAATAAAAAACTTCTATTGTTTTCAAAAAAAAAAAAAAAAAAGAATGCCTAAGTGTGTTCATTTACGCTCTCATCAGATGTATCCCCTATTTGCACTGAAAACCAAAAGTTATCCACAAAAAAAAATTCTCTGTTTAAATTAGTACAACTAGTTACTGATTAATCAATTATACGTCTCTTGTGACGTATAAATGTCGCGTGCTTGTTATCTATCGAAATCCTGATTAACTTAGTATATTTGATTGATAGAAATACTTTTATACCTGTACACTTGATGGAAATGCCTAATACTTGGGATTATCATAAAGAAAGGATCGGGTTAGCGTTTCACGAACTCAAACGGGCCGGCCGACATTCTTTATCACTTTCAATTTCCGATGATTGAAGAAACCTTAATACTCAATTAGTAGTCAGATGAATTGTCCTTAACTAATCTTGACGTTAACGTCTGGTCAATATGTAGATGTTCGCAGTTGATCACTTAATTGTCCGTTGGTTCACCAAGAATTAATCATCATCCATTCTTGCACCTTCGAATTTCAGTTTTGTTTGAACTAATATGTCCAATGGTGAGTGTATTAATTAAAGTGTCTTCCTTCAAAATTTGACTTTCTCATAGGTTGATCGATATACATAAATTTCATAATTTAAAGGTGGAACTTGGTAGGATTTGTTATCTTATCAGTCAAGCACTCATGGTATAAGTTTTGGCCAAATATATTTAATTAATTTCTTCTCTCCACTTCTCCTCTTCTCTAATTTCTCTCTACTTTTTTTTCTCTTTTCAAAAGTCTTCTCTTAGAGAGGGAGACCACCACACATTACTTTAGTTTTTTTAAAATAAAGTCTCGCATAAGTTTTCTTAGTGAGAGGTTTCTGTTTCTCCTAAGGTTTTCTAGTGAAAATTTTTTGTTTTCCAAAGGGTTCCTACAGAATTTTTTGTGTTTTTTTAGATATGAACTTATTTCAGATCTCATTGTCAGATTTGACTTCTTTTTTTTTTGAATCTTGGTTTATTTTGATAAATTTCATCATCATTATTGGAGTTTAAAACCGTTGATTGGTAGATCTGACGATTACAACATGCTAGGAGGGAGTTGCAGCAATTTATCTGTTAGAAGACAACTTTAAAATTTCATGTATTTTTCAGATCTGTTCATAATTTTTTTGGATCTATTCCATCTGTTAAATTACAAATTTGTAATTTCTAATGCATGTTTAACTTATCATTAGGGTAACAATATAGATCAAATCATGCTGGACGATTTCTAGTAATTTGCTAATAAAATTTACTTTTTGTCCAAAAAAAAAAAATCAAACAAGTTATTCATTTAAAAGCGTTGGTTGGAAGAATAGTCATAAAGAGATAGATCATTGCAGCAAAAATTGAAAAAAGAAAAGTGCTCCTACATCATACGTTATGCGGATAATTATAATTTGGAAAGAATTATTGGACTTATAATTTTCTTTCTTGTCAAATTATTATGACAAGAACAATGGCGGAAACTCCAAACTCCCACACGACGCCTTATGCGTTAGTTGGGGTTGGATAGCCTATTCATTATGTCACCGCTAGTAAGTAAACTTAATTGTAAGCTGCTACAGTTGCAAAACTTTAATTAAAGACATCTCATAAACAATTGTGCATGGCGAATTGAGTTGAAATAAAGTAGATGGATCTAAAATATCAGAAAAGTTGCGATGTTATGACAGACAAAATCGAAATCATGATTATTGATTGTCTCAAACAATTAGAAATGACAATTACATTGGTTCAATACCATACAAATTGATAGATGGAATCATAAAAATTTACCTTGGCAAGTTGAATCTTGATATATTTATCTTTAAGCTCATAATATAAGATATTTTCAAGTTTTCTGAGAGCTGTCTCCTAATTCAAGTCCATTTCGATGATATGTTTTTTAGATGTTTGCATAATACTATAATTTAGTGTAAAATTTATAAGAAGAACTTTTTGTAGAGAAATTGAAGAACTTTTTTTTTTAATTATTCTTTTCCCTTTCTTTCACCTCTTCTTCTTCCTTCCTGTCACCACCAATGCTTCAATCACTGTTGGCCATCACTGCCAGTTGGCACCCCTATTGGTGCTAGCGGCGCCGCCTCCTCCCCTTTTCTCTCTCTCACTCCTTTCCCCCTTCATTCCCTTCCTTCCTCTCCTCCTTCCCTTGCTACGCCTCTCTCATCTCTCCCTCACCTCACTCCCTCCACTTCCCTCTTCTCGGCGTGATCATAGACTAGTGCACAACTAGATTTGGTCACACGACAAGGTCACAAGGAAGAGGGAAAGAGGGCCAGGAGAGGAAGGGGAGAGAGAGAATGACAGGGAAAGGAGGAGGAGAGACAAGAGAGGAGAGGAAGAGGAGGAGAGAGCAAAAAAGTAGAAGGCTGTAGTGACAGTGCTTGTAGGTTGAAATGGGAAGGTGATAGTAGAAGAGAGGAATGAGCATGTGTTTTTTTATTGTTTTATGATGCATATGTTAAAAATTTTGTGGTGTTTTTAGTTGTTATTGTAGATAAAATTAAAGAAAAATTTTGAGTGTGTTTGAATAGAGTATTATTTAAAATATTATTTGGAATAAATATTGTAACGCTTTTTATGATATAATGTATGTAAAATAAAAAAGTAATTTAAAATATAAAAAATATGTTCAAAAATATATTTATGTTGTAAGCGAAATATTATGTGGGGAAGTTAACTATCCAAATTTGTCTATTAAAAATAGGCAAAAAAAAACTGGACATCCAAACGGACCCGAGTAAGCATAGCGCAGATGTTGTCTAGTTCCTTCCATGCTATAACCCGTATTATGAGAAGGATTTGTGTACGTCAAGGGAAAAAACAGGGCCTTGTTGAGTAATTCTCCTACAATGAAAATTGGTCGCCAAAACATCATTTCCTCATCAGAAACCCATCAAACAGCGTACAAACAATCATTATTATCGTCTAATCTACAAGAAGTAAAAGAAAAGTATAACCATTAGATAGCTCTAATACTTTAATTGGAAGAGTAATGATGTTGATTCTTACTTGAATTAGTAAATAATTTTCGCCTGCCCTTGTGAGCAAAGAAAAGGTTGCCTTCTCAGAAGTACCCTTTTAACCCATTTTTGCCTGTAACCTCTTAATTAATCCTCTCATTTTGCACTCATGTCATTCTCTAATCTCTATCAACAATCACGTCACGTACAGCTCCAAACAGTAGTATCTAGTACAGCTCCAACTAAACTCCACCAATATTTATTTTCATCTAATTTTCATCTAAACCGACACTAAAGAATATCCTTAATCAATTGTCATCATCGTAACGTCTCTCCCAAGATTCACCAAAAAAACCTTCATCAGTGCCCCCCCACTCTCACTCAACTTTCCTTAGCAGCCAAAGTGACTTACGCCTTACCCCAGCTTTCTTCCTCCACGTGTCCGTCCATGTAAGAATCAAATTAAATTCTCTTTCTTGAAAAAGTTTGGGTTTGAATATATTAATTTAATTGCCCTTTGGAATTGGCTTGAATGGTTTTGGGGGTAGCTCAGTTGAGTCACGAGATCGCATGTTCGAACCACCTCTTTTACCGTTTATGTATCCTTGGGAGGCAGGGTGCACAGACGAAGGGAGATTAATTTGACAAAAAAATTAAGATACTTCCTGTGTTGATAAAAAAAAAAAAAGAAATTTTGAAGAGAAATACTTTTTCTTATAAGACCACAATTAACCTGGGGGGATTAGCCTCCAGATCTGAAAATATATATATATATATATATATATATATATATATAAAAGACCACAATTAACTCACAACAGAATATTAACTTACAACCGACTAATGAACAATCAGATAGACATTAATTTATTCGTGTAAAAAAATTTTTGTATACTAACAGATTTGGATGGATGGCACAGAATTTTAATTCAAGAATTACCCCTTTTCTTTTTTTCTCAGATCTAGATGGATGGATGGCACAGAATTTTAGTTCAAGAATTACGACTCTTTCTTCTTCCGGACGCGATGACATGAATTTAGGATGCTCGGGTTATGAGGAAGATCAATTCGTTCCGAATAATCCAAGTTTGATGGAGCTATAATTTATAAAACTTGTTTTGCAACCCATTTCTAATATTCATTTTCAACCCAAGCATGAATATGTTAGTAGTTGAAATTAGATGTCATTTTAATATGAAGAATTCGGCTTGATTTGGCTAGCTACCAATAATATGTCACCAAATAAAACTTTCGCTCTCTTAAATTAAGCTACCCTTTTAAAACCTCACTCCGTTAAACCCAGCAAATACTCCCTAAATCCTACTCTACCGCCTGTGAAGGAGGAGTCTGAGTAAGACTTCGCTCATGCGGTCCGTGCCATATCTGTGTACAACTTTTAATGCAATAGGCCTAGCCCCGGAAGTACACCAATTTTTCTCTCTCACACAGTCACACATTGGAACGACAGTTATGCTTCCCAAAATCTCGTCCTTAACAGGCCCGCACTTTCTCTCCCTTACTTCCGCGTGTAGTGTCGCCGGATTCGGTAACGGTCATTTTTCCCGATCCCTCACTCTGTCCTTTCTCTCTCTAAAACTATGCATAAACCCCACTCTCCACTCTCTCTCAGGCGCTAGCTAGATACACGTACACAGTTAACATCATTGCTCGGTCGTAATTTTCACTTTCTCTGATTAAATTGAGTGCTTTTTTCGGAGGATTAGGGTTCTTAAGAAATGTGAAGTTAGCAATGGTGGCTACTATTTCTGCTAAAACACCAAACCCTAAGCTCTCATCAGAATTCTCGTATAAGAATAGTACTAGTAGAATTGATAGTAGTAATGTCCGGCTAAATCCAAAGAGACCTCCATTGCTACCTTCGGAAGCTGAAAATGGACCTGCTGGCCAGCTACGGCGGCCGAAATCCAGAGAGGTTACGTCACGGTACTTATCGTCTTCGTCCACGTCATCATCTTCTTCAATTTCGACGTCGTCGTCTTCGAACTCAGGAAATTCCATTTCCTCGCGCCGGTCGGCTTCGCCGATGGTGTCAAGGACTACGACAACGACGGCGATGACTCCAACGCCGCAGAATTACCTGCGTCGGGCGCAGTCTGCGGAGCGTCGGAGGCCGGTCACTCCAAAGCCTTCGTCGGTGGAGATGTCCAGTGCTGCGAAGCTACTTCTGACGTCGAAGAGGAGTTTGTCTGTGTCGTTTCAAGGTGAATCGTTTTCGATGTCGGCAAGTAAGGCGAAGCAGGCTCCCGCTCCGGCATCGGCTTCTGCTCAGGCGGTTATTGGTGCGGGTAGCGCGAGGAGAGGTACACCGGAGAGGAGGAAACCGACGCCAGTGAAGGATCGGATGGAAAATTCAAGTTTTAAACCTAATGATCAGCAGCGATGGCCTGGGAGATCGAAGCCTGGGAATTCGAGTTTTTTGACTCGGAGCTTGGATTTTGGCGCTGCTGCTGATAAATCCAGATTCAATGGATCTTCGAATGATGTTAAATCAATGCAAAAATCTTCAATCGATGCTGACAATAGACTTAAAGCTGAAAAAAGATTGGAGCCAGCTACGAAAGATGTTGAGCTGGAGAAGAAAGCTGAGGTTGTTGCTAACGGGACTTCAGCTTTATCAAATGCTGCTACAGATGCGGCGCCTTCAGATAGTGAGAGTGTTTCTTCAGGGAGTACTACAGGTTTACAGGAATGTGGGAATTTGGCTCAATCACGAGGAGGCCCACGTGGCATTATCGTGCCTGCGAGATTTTGGCAAGAGACAAACAATAGGCTCCGAAGAGTGCCGGAGCCTGGTTCGCCACTGTCAAAACATAATGGATCAAAAATTAAAAATGTTTCAAAGTTAATTGGTGCAAAAAAATCTTTTAACGATACCCCTGTGTCATCTCCTCGAGTAATTTCGGGGTATGTATCTCCTCTTCGAGCTGGCCCAAGGCCATCATCACCAAATAGGAGTTTGAATTCATCTATCAATTCTGCATTTAGAGGGATGACTAGTCCAATGAGGATGAGAAATGGTGTTGCAAGTATGTTGAGTAATGATGTATGTAGCACGCCGTCTATTTTGAGTTTTGCTGCTGATATTAGAAGAGGGAAGGTGGGGGAGAACAGAATCGAAGATGCACATGAATTGAGGTTATTGTATAATAGGCAGTTGCAGTGGCGATTTGCAAATGCTAGAGCAGAGGCTGCTCAATTGGTTCGGACTGAGACAGCAGAGGTAGTGCTAATGTTTGTCCCTTCTTTAATTCGAAAGACCAGATTGCACCTTCATGCACATTTTGCTTTGTCTCTTTTTGGATATAGCTTTGCTTGGAGTTCGTTCCTCACTTAATTGCTGTCTTATTGTGGTATTCTGTTGCATTCCTTTGGGCTCCTCTGTGGAGGCTTTCAATTGCAATAAGCGGTTGGAATTATCAAATTTCAATGCAGATAACTATGACTAACGTAGACCAGTTTATTACCAGTGCCGTATGAGTCTCTGGGAAATGAACCATTGTGCATACTTTTTGCTACCTTCACTAGTAGAAACAACACTACTTGGTTTCGAATTTGAAAGTCAGGTGTAGGTGGATGCCTTGTTGCTAACATTTATGAAGCCATTAATAACTAGGATAGAGTCTGAGGATGGCTAGTTCTGAGGGAATTTTCTGGGGATGAGGAGCTTAAATGCTAAAGAGACATGACAGAAAAGGGAGGCTATTTACTTCCCTCTCTGATAATAACTCAAATTGGAAAGATTGCTTTCATGCATTTTAGACAATGACACGGTAAGCGAAAAAATAATTTGGCACTTACTTCTGCTGCCAATCTTGAGAGAAGAAGTATACTAGTATACAAATGGTAGGCGGAGAAATGATTATTGAGAAATGCTAGGAATTTCTTTTTTAAATAAATAGCTAGATGCAGCCCATTCAAATTTGAAACCTATTTGTAGGCACTGAGATAATAAGACCCTGGTTAATAGGTTCAGGAAGAGAAACCCAAGGTGAGTTGGTTTTGCAATTTCAAGTTACTGGAGCTGGAGAAGAAGAGCTCCAGTAAAAGGAATAGTTCGGGTGAGCTTGATTACTTGGTTTTGTTTATAAAGTTTTTGACAGTATAGCTATTTTCTAGAATCATTCTATGGGTATTGTTTTTCCTAGCTGTGCAAATCAATGACGTGGTAGACTTAGTGGTTAGATTTATCTGTATTCAGGTGATTTCGGCCTCATTTGAGACATGGTGTCACTTCTGTACCAATAATTGACCTACTTGTGACTCTTTAACATCCTTCTATGCATTTCCTTTAACAAATCCACTACTTGTTAGTATAGAAAAAACATAAAATTCACGAATAATGTGTTACGATTAGTTGAAATCAGTAGATAACATCGTGGACAAGGACTTTGGATTGACATGATTAAAAATTACGCACCAATAATGTTTAGGATCCTTTTTATAGATTTTTTTTTTCATGAATCCCCTGTAATCTAGTTTATAAATGAAAGAAAGTAATCTAAGTATACAAATGAAACAATCTATGTTGATTACTGAAATCCAGTTTATGAATCAAAGTAACCAAATGCATTTTTTCATGCCGCTAAACATCTTTATTGACATCATCAAGTTTCTAACATTTGCTTCAGCTATGGGTTGAGTCATCTATTGGGTCTGATATTCTCTATAATGAGAACCTAGCAGCCTTGGTACATTCTTTCCTCGCACATGAAATCTTGGGTTATTATGACATTAACACTAAAACCATCGTTGCCCCATAATTATCATATTCTGTAGGGCATAGATTGAAAAAATCCTAGGCCAAATTTTTATTTTGTCGACAGTCATAATATGGGCTCCTTGCAACAATTTAATTACTTAAGGCTACAATTCTGTTGGCTGATATTTCCTTTGATTTACTTATCCACCAGAGAAGTCTGTATAATGCCTGGGTGACTGTCTCAAAATTGCGGTATTCTGTCAAATCAAAAAGAATGGAGCTGCAACTACTGAGTCAGAATCTGAGGCTATTCACCATCCTTAATGATCAAGTAAGACTCATTTGTTGTTGTTATAATGCCGTATATGAATTACTAGTTAGTTGTTCAAGACTTATTTCATGCTTTTAGCACCATAATCTGGAAAGCTCTAACCCTTTCTTCCTTAGCTCATGATTTATCTATTGGTTCTTTCTTGAATGTGCATCAGATGATTTAATCTCTCTCTCTCTCTCTCTCTATATCTCTCTCTCTGTCTCTGCGCATCTGTGCATGCTCACGTGCTTGTCCAGCTTAACCTGGAAATGCAGATGTGCTGCGGTAGTTGCAACTTTTTAACAGGTTAATTTCATGATAACAAAGAAAATTTCTTTGCTTCTTGATCTTAGCCATGTTGAAAGTGATAATTCTTCTGCCCCATATACCTTTTGACTTTGAGGCCAGTTCCAGCTATATGTATCTTTAGTGGATGCCACTGAATTAAATACGTTTGGCATATCTTTCATGCTTTAGTTAACATGATAAGAACTGTTTCCATCTACTAGCAATGGTCTGGATCTGTACTAAGTCTCAATTTGTGTCTATTTATTTCAGGTTCCATATCTGGACAACTGGGACATGATTGAGAGAGATCATTGCTCTGCTTTGTCAGGGGCTATAGAAGCTTTGGAATCTAGCACTGTGCGTCTTCCAGTTGGTGGTGGTGCCAGGGTATTTGTTCTTTTCTTCTTTTATTTTTATTTTTATTTTTTTAAAATTTGTGTTATGTGTGACAGCCCATCATTTTTTAAGTTTGGCATGTGATGGCCTAATATTTTCCCTTCTCCAATTGTCTTTTTTTGCAGGCAGACATTCAGGATGTTAAAAATGCTGTTTATTCAGCTATTGATGTGATGCAAGGAATGGCATCCTCCATATGCTCTTTGCTCCCAAAGGTGATTTCTGTTTTTAATAAATACAAGGAGCTACTGTTTATTATCAAATATATGTAGCAAACTTTGTTAACTGTTAATTGTTTGGTCTTCATTTTAACCTTATTGCTTCTACGCTTTTTCTTTTGCAACTGAAGAGCATCGTTTTAGTAGCTTGTCATCTTTCCATCAAACTATCAGCAAGGGAAAATAATTGAAGGGTAAATAGATGGACACTATTCCACCGCAAGCTCAACTTATATGATAGGCTAGGTTTTCGCATATGCGACGAGTGGCAAGTTCAAGGTGTTTTTCTTTATGTTGAAACAAAAAACGCTAAACTGAAAAGGAATTGTAGAGATGCCTATTTCCTGTCAGAATGTGGAAACATTAAGTCTACAAGAAAGAAAAGAAAAGAAATGTATATTGGTTACTACGTATAGAATGAGCATGTTTTGTCTACTTGTAAATCATTTATTTTCTCTGTGTTTTTCCTTTCCCCAAAAAAAAAAAATTCCTACTGCATATCGGGAAGTTTTAAGCAGCCAGTGTACAAGATCTCGTAGGCAGATGTACCACTGTTTAATTAGTCTAATGCTTTGGGTAGGCTCTGAACATTCAGCTCAAGTTATACCTGCAAAGTAACATCACAGACACATGCTTCCATTATCATACTTGTGGTTCTCCATAAACTTGGAATATACTTCTCTACTATGTTCTGAACAATTTGGTCAACAGGTTGAGCAAGTCAACAAATGGATCTGCGAACTTGCAAGATTGGTAGCAAATGAGCGCAATCTGATTGAGCAATCCAGAGATCATTTGTCAAAGTTAACAGAGATGGAGGTAACAGTAAGATTTAGTTTTGTGTTCTGTGGAAATTTTTGATACTTATACAATTAATATCAAATTTGGTTGGTAGTGGTATCTATCTCTTCTATCATTGTGTTTGATCCCCCACTGTCTAACAATTGAAATGCTGAAGGACTCTCCTGATAAAGGTTTTATGTTTTCCAGGTGAAGGACTGTAGCCTCAGAGCACACATTCTGCAATTAAGACGTTTGCATCCTGTCTTAACAACCAAAGACTAAAGCTGATCAAACTTGACTGACGTGAAATCCTAAAACTTCCCCAAAAGGCCAATTTTTGCCTTGGATAACACGAGAGGTGGTGATTGACAGACAGTGAAACAGTTAACTTTTGGGTTGAAGAACTGAAGAATGGGCATTTTCTTCAATCTTTGGAAAGTAGTAAAAAAAGAAAAAAAAAAATTTTTGGCATGCACTGTTGGTAGGAAATCATCGAAGTACGACCTAGATTTGTATACTGCTCATGTTCAGTAGCTTAGTGATATATATGTAAATATTTCTAATGATGATTCTGATAATCAAAGGCTTTCTCACTCAAGTTTGTATGGAAATGCACGTATTCGTATCATTCTGTGTATTCTTGTCTCTTTTTTTGTTTGCTTGGTTATTTTGGCTGCTTTAGTTAACACATATGGACTAAGTAGCTAACTTTGCTACACTACCACGGTCGTCCCATGTGAGTAGCACTTGACAGAGGTTTTTTTTCAAAAAAAATTTTTTTTAACCGACACCATCAGTTGCCTTCTATTTTTCATTTTCTTTTCCGCCATAAATCTTAACCAAACATGTGCTTGAGATGTGAGGGGTTGGTTGCTTTTTGTTGTCTTTCTGCGAGAGCAGGATAGCAATGGGGTCAAGACTTTTTCTGCCTGTGACATCATTCCCACTCCCTTCCTTCTCTACCTCAGTAATCTTCTCATTCTGTTCCATCTCTCGTCTCTTTTGTTCTTCTGGGTGATCCACTATTACAGGAGAGAAATGCTGAGATTCTTCTTCTCGGTAAGTGCATTTTTTAACCCCCCCCTATTTTTGGTATCTGAGTTCAATTGTTAAAATGATGCAGGTTGAAATGCGTCTTTAATCTTTATATGTACTGCTCCAGATTAGTGTTGCATGTTTCATAATTTTTTCTGATTTCCAGTGATATGCTTTGATTCTGCCCTAAAGCCCTCTCGTGTTCTTGATTTTGCTGTATCATCATATGCTTTTTGCCTTGATCAACTACTTTGGCTTTTTTACTTTTTGATTGTTTACTTCATGGGGTGATCCTTAGGAGTACTAATGATTTTCGGGGAATTATTGCAGGGACAGAATATTATTTGGAGTGTATATATGAACAGCTAATGGTTGGAGCACTATTGTCAGGTTATATATTTGTTTGATAACTTTTTTGGGTTTGAGTTTCACTTTTTTTAATGCAATTGGCTCTTCAAATTCAGCATGCTATGCCTTAGTTTACTAGGATTCTGATGATACCCTCTTCTCTTTTCTTATTTCTTGATTTTCTTTCTTATGAGTGGATTTAAGATTTTATTGGTTTGATTATCTGAAAACTTCAAGACAATGGACCATACAAACCAATACAATGTGAATGTCGAGTGCTTAAAGGAAAATGAAAATTTTAAACACCATCTTATATTTTCCCCCTTTACCGTGCTATAGGGAACAAGAAGCGAACCAAATAACTAAGTAGAGGTTCCTTCTTGTGATGAAATGGTCAAGATATGAAGTTTTCCAATGTAATAACTAGCAAATGTAAGTTGTTTATTTCATTACCTTGAGGTTCATTCAGAACATTTGGAATAATCATAAACTATTTGCGATGATTGGTCTTGAAATGATTAACAACCTATATGTCTTCGTTGTGAAAAACCTTGAATCTCCTAAGCTGCCATTCGTAAGTAACTTGTAGAAGTTGCTGTTCTTGGCAGTGTCGAGATTAAGTGAACTTTTATTACTAATGTTTGATTTCATTAGCACTTTGACTTGGTCTTATTCTTCAGTTTTCTTATGAAAAAGAAGAAAAGGTAATTGTGACTGGATTTCATGAATATGTTTGGATTGGATAATGCTTCGTGGGATGGTGTGTGTTATATGGCAGGATGAATTAGGTAAATGAAGATCCAATAGCAAAAGCCATAAAATCTGCGATGAAGGTTACATGTTTCCCTTGTTTGGACTGGATAATGAATCATGGTATGCTGTATATATTGACCACAAATATTGGACATCTGTATCAGTTATTTATCAATGAAAATTTGAAAAGTTATGCTAAAAAACTTCTCTCCTATTTGCCTTTCCTATACGTACAGCTTGTTGTTCCCCTTTTGGATCACTCATAGTAACATACAAGCGTCTTTAATTTTCAGTAGGAGCAGGGTTGATAATTTTGACAATACGGGAACTATTGTCATATGTTGGTCAAAGTGTTGATTTTTTTCTTTTGTTAGATTTTTAGTTTTGCTATGATCGTACAAAGAATGCTTGGAAATCTGTAATTCATGATAAATGATGTGGATACTGATCTCCAAAAGAAACATATATACTACTTGTAGATTTCCCCTTTTCATGCATGATAGTGGGGAAAATATCTAAAACTTAGTCACTGTTATTGTTGTTTAAGCAAATATGATTCAGCATCTTCCAGCAGATGAAAGATTTTCAATTAAGCTTGATTATATTCGTTTATGCTTTTGCAGTTCGGAAGGTAAGGCTTAAGCTACTGCAAATTATAGTATCTAATGTTTTATTTGTTCTTCTCTTGGACATGGTACTTTTACTTGACAATTTTATTCATTCCAATTTATGGACTTTTGAGAACTTGTTCATATTGTGCCTATCTGTGGAGTTTTTGGTCCTCTCCTTTGAATTTCTGGTAGCAAGGATTGTTTGGTTTACATATTCTAGGAACATCTCAGGTAATTTTGATAAAACCTGAACATGTTTGAAAGACAAGTGTCGAAGATTTCCTTGTTTTGGCTGATGAAGTGTCCACACCACCGGTCAATTGGAAAATTCACATTATTAGGCTTTTCTTTCCCATATCTCATAAACTGACGATCTTCTTGAGAAATATTAGGTTGGTTTACAGGCAAACATCAATATTACAAGAAGAGGTTGATTAACCAGGAAATTAGATTTGGTTTAAAAATTTGATGAATGGGAACAAATTCATGCAAGCTTTTAGGATTCTCCTCTCTTTCTTGCTGATAAGGCTTATTTTAGCTCTTAATTTTGTTTTTGATGTTGTTTTTCAAAATTTCAATCGACAATTCTGGTATCCTTGTGATTTTTTAACCTATAGCCGAGGAAAATTCCTTGCTCCTGGATGGTGGTTGTTTTGAGATTTATCGAGAGACAAACTCTGTGATGTTTGACTTGATTCTGAATATTGCCTGCTATTGCTTTAAGTCTTCAGTCTAACCGAGTTTTTTTCGTTGAAAAAAAAATGATAAAAGTAAAATTTGTACAGTTACCAACCATGTTGATGTTATCAATGCGTGATTCCAATTATCAGCGATGTTTTTTTTTTTTTTTATCAATTATTATTAACAAGCATCGTGTTTTTCTTAAATTTATTCTTCAATCAAACGAAAACGTCGTCAGAATCCTGTTTCGCTAATATGCTTTTTGCTTTCTACGCGAGTGCCACTGTGAGTAATAAATTCATAAAGTCTCATTAAATTTGATTACGTCCTTACAATCTTTTAGGATTGGGTGGAAGATTATTAGTTGCTCACTGCAAAGCATAGATATACAAACCTTTCTGTAAGATTACATGTTACTAGATTTTTCCTCCAGTATTTACCGTTACTCTGTCAATGTAGATGATAAATGAAATGCTCCATGTAGTCTTTCTTAAGTGTATTCAACGTGCATCTTGTTTACTCACAGAACCAGATCGTCGAATGGAAGAAATCTTGAAGACAACGGCCACAGAAAGAGACAGGAAGCACCATGATTATGCCTTTGATCCAGATTATCATTCAGGTACGGGTACTCCATGAACTCTTCATGCAAAAATGTAACGTCTTTATTGCTTCAATGCTAATATCTTCTTATTTGTCTGTAGACGAGATGAGGAAAATACAGATGAAAAGTTCTTCAACAAAGAATATTAGAAAGGTAAGATGTTTGAGATCAAGGTGTATGTCTAAGGTGAAGAGCAAGTTAACTTCCTGTTACGTTTACTTAAATCTACAATATTTCGGTTAAACTACTCATGAACACACTCTGGGAATTCCCTACTGAAATTCAAATGATAATTACGTATGTTTCCCATCTTTTGCAATTTTTCAATTTCCTTCCATGCATTGGTTCATTGGTTGTTAGTTTATCGTATATTTTTCTTCTTAATATAATGATGCAAATTTATTTATGCTCTGTTGATTATTAGAAAAATGAGGAAGGAAACGAATTGAGCTTGTGTTCGTGGGTCACGTAGCTGGTTTTCTATCAATCAGAACCCTACAATAACGCATCAAGATATTTATGTGTATGGTGGAATTAAACGATTTTGAGTTAACCATCAAGGAACCACTGGGCCAATGGCTCAGTGGTCACTAGGGAGGGGCTTGAGTCCCTCCTTGGGCTGAACCCTCACTTGCAGCGAAAAAAATCTAAGAGTTGTGTCAAAGCACTTCCTTGGTTTAGTTGGGTCTGTGTATGTATTTTTGCTGACAAAAAAAAAAAGTTAACCATCAAGGGGTTAAAAATTAAACGTTAGTCTATTTGGATTGTAATTTTTTTCTGAGAAAATTTTTGGGTGCATCCTCCATACTTTTTTCAATTACCTTTCTCTATTTCTAATTGTCTCGTAAAAAATTAATTTTTCATAATGTATATATACTGACGGATCTAAATGTATGTTATATTAAATGAATTTAAATTTAAATATTAACTTTACATGTGTTACGTAAACATAGACCCGCTAATGTATGTATAAGAGATTGGATTAATCTTTCCTACACTATTATTTTTGTATAAATAAATGATAATGATATAAAATTTAAATTTAAATTTAAATTTTCATGCATGTATCATAAATAAATTCAAATTTTTTTTGAAAGGTTTATCCAACAAAATGTGGAAGTAGACTAGAAGCAGTGTTTTGAAAACCGGACCGGACCGGCCGGTTCGACCGGTTGAACCGCGAACCGGCCATGGCTCCGGTCCGGTTCAATGCCAGGTTTGACTTTGTCAAGAAACCGGTCAAAAACCGGTCGGACCGCGAAACCGCTGAACCGGATGTGAACCGGTTATTTCCGGTTTTTGAGTTTTCCTTTTTTTTTTTTTTGCAAAATGTAGTTATCAAGATTCGAACTCAAGACCTTTGTAATAGAAGACCAATGTAGTAACCGTTGCACTATCACATCTTATTAGTTTTTTTTGATAACTTATTTATATAAAACAAACACTCATATTTCTTTTGTTCCATTTTTTTTTATAAAATATCATCCTTTCATGACTCTTTCTTTTTAATCTTCAACACACACACACACACACACTCTCTCTCTATCATCTTTTCTTTTGCCACTCATTTTTTTAATCAAACCTCTTTATTTTTTATTTATTGATGTTTTCTTCCATATTTTAATTTTGTTTTTGTCCATTAAATTTAAAAAAGTTAAAAAAGAATTATTTTTCTTTAACCCAATTTATTTAATATCACAACCACTCACTTTTATCTCATTTTTTGTTTCTTATCAAATTTGCATTTCTATTTTCAATTCTCTTGATTTTCTTCGAACTCCAAACTTCCTTTTTTAAATTGTAAATTTAAATTCCAAAATGTAAATTAAAATTTAAGTTCACAATGTCTAAATTTTCATGGACGTGAATTTTGTATAATTTCAAATATTGTGATATTTTTGGATTATATTTAAGATTTTTTTGGTAGATATAATTGAAATTGAGATGAAATTTATTTGTTTTAACTTATAATTTAAAAAATTTATTTTTAAAAATCCAAATTATTCAAAAATAGTAAACTTTTCATCATATAAAGTATTAAATTATCCATTACATGTCTTATTTTGTACACATATATATTTATATAAATTATTTTTTAAAAATTTCATTGAACCGAGGTTGAACCGGTCCGACCGGTTGAACCTCGACCCTTTCACTTCACCGGTTCGATTAACGGTCCGATTTTTAAAACATTGACTAGAAGTAGAAGTTAGAGGCTGCAATGGGAGTAGGACCCTCATGTGGGGAAGCGGCGCGACGCAAGTGCAACCATTAGCGAATCGTTTGCCATTTATGATTTCTCTCGCCTTTTTGTTGCAGTCCAATGACTCCAATTGTCCGGACTCTTTTCCAAACAAAATCTTTATTGGAGGGGAGTACATTAAAAGATGAAAAGAAAAAGGGATGACGTGGATCCCACTGCTGATGGAGGAGAAAACCAGGGACCTTGCTGACGCGTACCGCATGTTTTCCCTACTGGATGATATGATATGCTATGAATTGACCTCCTTTTCCTTTTTGTTAATCTCGCAAGGCCTATTAAATAAATGATTAATCACATACTAAACAAAATGCAGAGGAAAGACTGGAACATCTTTTTTAAATATGAATTATTCTTAAAGGTTAGTAAATAGATTCATACTATGCATTTCATGGTCTTAGAGTTGTATAATATAATGGTCAACAATATTTTCAATGGTTCTCTACTATAACAAGGGTTGATTTTACTTCATATATGTTTTTTTAGTATTGGTGGAAACAATTCAATTGAGAACCTGAACTGCGTCCATAACTATCAGCATTGTCTTAGATTATATGTTTTTGTTTTCGAGTTTTCATTAAAGTATTTAGGAACCTTCAAAGAAATTATGCATCAATAAAGAGATGATGGATAATGGCTATGCTGGTGCATGTTGTGAAAACATCATCATTTTTGTATTTTTTTTTTTCGAGGATTAGAAAAAGATAAATAGACTATCTAAAGTATCATAAAGTAGTTGACTGTAAATGAAAAGCTCCGTGCAGAAAGGGTATTAATCGCTTTTGCCTCACACTTTGGATCCAACTCCCCGAATGCGACCAAAATAATTTTCGAAATGTGGAGACTTCCAAATCCCTTTTTGTTAAGGATTTTTCTTGAAGTTATGAGACTGCTCAGAAAGGTTCAGGACCATAAAAACCAGTAGTACAAAGCCAGCTGAGGACGAACGCATATGGTACCATTCGGTTTTTATTGTTTGGATTGATTTTTGACCAAGGGAAAGGAAAGGATAAGAAGTCTAATTGTTTTGTTGAATTATGGTTCCCATCCAAAAATGAGGGGAAACGGAGGAAAGTGAAATTAAATTAATTAGATAATTTAGAATTTTTTAAAAGGATCATTTTTTCCTTAATTTTTTCAATATATTAACACTTGATCCTTTTCTTTTGCTTCTTCAATTCTAATAAAAATTTAGTATTAGTTTGAAATATTATTTAGAATGATTACTATAGTAATTTTTGTGATGTGATGTATGTGAAATAAAAAAATAGTTAAAAATATAAAAAAGTGAATTGAAAAATGTATCTATGACACGAGCGAAATATTATGTAAAATAATATAGCTATCCAAACACTCTCAAAATCACTGTATTTCCTTTCTTCTCCTTCCATCCTTAATCTTAATAAGATGGTGAAAACCACTTTCCTCTGCTCTCCTTTCTTTTCTTTTTTATTCCTTCAATCCAAACGGTGGCACAAAGTTTAGAAATGCAGAGATGAAAGTGTCCATTTCCTCTTCTTGGTTTTAAGTTTTATTTTCTTATAATCGATCGAGTCTCTTGCAATCGGACCTCTGCTGACGGAAGCCAATGAGAAAGTGAGTTGATTCCTAAGTGCTCCGTGCCCGATACCATCATGTACGTTTAGGAGACGCCAAACTAGCAGCGGAACGCAAGAAGTACTGCATAGATTAAAGAATAATATAAACCTGACTTATGGTAGTAATGAACAACTCAATAAGTCGTTATTATAAACTTAAAACCAATCAAAACATTATTGAATTGTGCAGACAGAAACGAAATTTTTTTTTTTTTTCAACACAGAGGTGTCCGGATCAAGACCCGAAGGCGGCCCGACTAATCCCCTGCGCCTGGAGTACAGCACCACCCCAACCGCACCCAGGCGTTAAGTGAGGTTCGACCCCACGACCTGCGAGTGCCGGAAGCAGCCACAGACCGCGTGATCTAGACCGGGGGTGCAGACAGAAACGAAATGGGGGAGTAATTTATGAGTATTTGCATAAAGAATTAAAGCTGGGGAATGAGTATCACATGAACTCCGCTATTCGGCGGTGCAACTACACGGCAATCGAGCTTCGACCAGTTCCAAAACAACTTGTACGGACATTTTTGTCGTCTCTTCATTTTTTAATCTATAACTTGAACTGATGATTTCTCTATTGGTTGTATTTTTCTTTTTATTGTCTAATTTTTTAAGAATTAATCTTTCCTATTTATACACAGCATCGTCAGATGAAGGATAAATATGTAAAATTCAATTTTTACACAGATATCATAGATTCGATTCAACAGTGATAGTGTATATTAATTATCAGTGTATAAAATATTGAGTCATTTCATAACGTGATTTAAAAATTATACTCAATTAGTTTCATAAATTCTGATTGTTCTCATAAATATGTCCATAAGCTCAAGTAATTTACCAATTCTTATTACCAAAACAAATATTACGTGATGATTATTGTTGTTTATCCTTCGAGATTAAACGCAAGCCCTTCATGAAGAAGGCAATTAAATGACACTTGAAACCCTCAATAATTTCTCTCTCAAACTGAAAGGCATTAATATATTATTATTATTATTATGGTTTCAAAGGCCGTTCTATATTTTGCAGATGGAATTCCATAAAAATTACGAGTTATGATTAGTAGTAGTCCATTAGAATTATTTATTCGCCAAAAAGCAAAAATAGTCATAACAGGTCAGCTAACAGCTCAGACCACCACAACAATTAGCCGATTCTCGACTCACCGGGTTCCAGAACTCAGCCACATGCTACAAAATAACCGAGTTCCGAGTTCACTCGTTAGTCATATGCTAGTAACTACCGCCACAAAATTCAGCAAAATTACACAAAAAGATTCAAAAGCTTTGGCTCTTTTCCACCAACTCCTTCAATACCACAGCTTCCAAAACTCCCCCACACGTCAGACGCCTCCGACGACCGAAACGAGGCCGACGCAGACATATTCTGATCAGATTCAAATTCAACCATCATTTCATCACCGTCCGATCCATGCATGAAAAACGGCGGTTGAACTCTCCACAAGCCGCCGCTGTTACAGAATGCTTCCGAGGCTTCATTCGAATCAGGACTCAATACTCCGACACCGTTCATAGGCCGCAACGTTCCGCCGGCGAGGACTGTTTCCACCGCCGCTTCACACACTGGCCAGTTCCCAGTCGACAATAGCCCTACCGCTCCGCTCACCGGATTCACCGTACGACCACATGCTTCATATAACAGCGACTGAAATAAAGCTAAAAGATAAAACAAATTAAAATTTCTACTTTTTTTTTTTCCTTAAAAAAATTAAGCAAAATTCCAAACGATGCATTTCTCATTTGCTATTGATCTTCAGTTACCAGGTTTTTTGGAGTCGGGGACGGCGGTGATGAAGGACATGAGATCACTGCGGCCGAAGAACTTGGAGACGAAAAGAGTGGCGTTGGCTTGAGCTTGGGGAGTGGGGATCCAGCCCAAACAGGGCCTAAGGGCGCATTTGTCGCTGCATCCTCTTCGGAGAACTCTACATCCATTGCAGCTCATCTTCTTGTTCTTCTTCTCAGGTAATCTTATATTGATTTCCCTCGAATTTAATTAGCTAAAAGTTTTGGTGTGTTTTTTGGATTTCTTGAAGCCAAAGCAAAAGCAAAATACTAGTAGTACAAGAAAGAGGATAGGAGAACAGGGGTGAATGGGACCAAAGCCTAAGCGGGGGTGACGTTGAAGTTATAGTGGGGAGTTGCACTGTAGAAGTGTGCGGGACACAACAATATGCTATCAATAATTAAACCATTTGGGTTTTATCTATTTATTAATATTTTACACTTTACAATAATAATTTTTACTTCCTGAGACATTTAATTGTGTGAGTATTAAAATTTAGATTTTATTGATAGTCTGAGTTTAGTTTAATATATTGTGAAGGTGTGGAGATGTAGGGATCATTGGAAGGTAGTGAGGATATTTGAAAAAAACTAGTCAATGTATGTATAAGAAAAATATTTAATTGTTATTTATGAAGCTCAAATCATGTGATAAATATTATATGGCGTAATAATTCCACACTTAATTTTTTTTTTTTTGGTGTTGATAGCTAAATGATGACTACCAACATCGGGGAAATGAAAACTGTCATTTTGCCCTAATCCCTCTGCTATGGTTTAAAGATAGATTAGATCAGCTTAAGGGTTTTTTGAGAAAAAAGTGAAGTAATTATGGTTTGGTTACCCTCAAACAAAAAAAAGAAAAAAAAAACTATGGTTGGTTAAATTGATTTATTCTTTACTAGGAAATTGTGAGTGCGAGTGTAAAGTGATGTGATGTTTGTAATAATTTTTGGTGGGGTTAAAAGACGAGTTCGTGATGATGGATGGTAAGACGGAATATATCTTCCAAACTTTGGGTTCGAGCGGCTGCGTGTCTCCGCGGCTTTCGTGATGAGTCATTTTCCACCATTGGATTTGGATGTCCCTTTCATCTGTTTTTGTCTCTGCCTTTTATTCGTGGTGCTTTGGGAGGGGGACTAGGAGGTGGATAGAATGAGACTCCTGATATCCAATCCCACACCCTTCTTTTTCTCTCCACCGTTGGATTTTTTTTATCTTGACTTGCATTTCTTTTCCCTCCGATATGATTTGTCTAAATGACGCAGAAGCAAGATCCAACAAGAGCGTAACAAAGCAAAGGGTGCTGAAATTTGCATCCAGCATAAAAGAGAAAGATGGGGCTTTAATTGGTCACTCAACCTTGGAGAGAGTGATTAACAGCATATCACATTTCTACACATAACATGTTTGTCCTTAAATTGCAAAAGAATGACAACAGTTGTGAAATACCCAATTAGTCCAAAATAACATCATCTGATTCCAAAACTTTCAATACTAGAGAAATTATTGAAGTTTCCTCGTAACTTCTTTGAACAATTTGCGATGATGACTACGCTTGGCAGTTCAAAAGCAACTTGCAAGATGAAAAACAAGTACGGAATGACCTTCTACTTCAAAATTTATTCACTTTGAAAGTCAAACTTCTTTAGGCAAAAGAAATCTTAGAATAAAGTACAATTTTTTGATAGAAATGGGTAGTTAACGCCTTTTCACCTGCGATAGTGGACAATTTTTTTCAAGATAACTCAAAAAGAGTGGCCTAATAGAATATTAAAATTCCTTTGTTTGGATTCACTTGTTTTTTCAAAAATTAATTTTTTAAATACAATACTACAGTAATACATGAATAAAAATAGCTCCAAAACAGCTTATCCATACAATATATAAAAAAATAACTCACAAATATATATAAAAAAATTAAATTTTACAAATCATCACCATCCACCACCATTGCCACCATCCCCTCTTTCGTTTCTCTTCCCCTCTCCTCCTTCTTTTCTCTTCCTCCTCTCTCTTCCTTGCCCTCCCCCGGCCCTCCCTTCCCCCTCCGATCTGGCTTCAAATAGATTGTGATAGGGGAGAGGGGAGGGGCCAGATCGAGATAAGGGGAAAGGGAGGTGCGGGGGTGGCGAGGAAGAGAGAGGGGAGGAGAAAGGAGGAGGAAAAGGGTGGTGGCCATAGTGGGTGGGGGTGATGGTAGTTGTGAGTGATAGTGTTAATTTTTAAAAAGAACACTAAAAAATTTTTAAATTTTAAAAGGTACCTCAAAATATATTTCAAAAATTCCTCCAAAAACACCACAAAAAATATTTATAATAAAAGTTTTTCGTGCACACTATTACAATAAAATATTTTAAAAACACTTTCAAAAGTAGCTAATCCAAACAGAGTGGAGAATGTAGCCTTTTCTTGGTGCCCATAGAGTAAAGAGTCCATTCTAACATCGCCTCTGTGCTAGAGAACAAACTGTGGGCCATAAGCCCCAAAAGTCGAAACACTTGATTTGGAGCAATTTTTAACCCAGTCCCTAACTGGCTAACTGGACGCAGATTCGTCATAATGTACTCTTATGGATACTTTATTGGGCCTCAAATGCTACATAGCCCAATGGACAGTGGCTGAAGGTTTGAAGTTTTGAACCTCGAAAGGAATTGAACGCCCCACAGAGTAGCCCAGGACCTGAAGTTTTTAACGATTTACCTACTCTTATGTATAATTACATTGACCCTGTTTGGCATTGTGGTACTTTTGCTAAAAGTGTTTTTGGACGATATTAAATTCATTGAATTTAGGAGTAGAGTTTTTGGATATTAAAACACTTTTAGTACAAATTCAAAATTGGTACTTTTAGAACAGCATTTTAGTTTCAAAAAATAAAAAAAAAAACTAACTTTTAACAATTCTATTGCAAATTTTGAACTAAATTAAGAGATAAATACGTTTTATAAATTTATATTTGCACATTATCAAATAGAAAAAAATATTTATTCAAGTATGCACCAAAATTATACGATTAAACCTTAACAAGTACTTTGACCAAAACCTCTATGCTCATTAAAGTGGTTTTTGGTTAAGTCATCGCAACTTCAAATGGACCTTAAGTGATACTCCTATACGGAAATACTTTTAGTTATTAGTTTGTTACAAGATATAAGCAATCTACAATCTACGTTGTCAGTTAATAATCCTTTTTGCATGAACAACTTTTTTTAGATCAAGTTCGTGAAATGCCATCATTATAATCAAGATGGACGTAAAGATAAATCTTTTGTAGATTTTCTTCTAGCTTTATTGCTCGACTTCAAATAAGCTTCTTGATTGAACTGACAAGTACGTGCCTTTTGTTAATCTTCGCATTGCCGTAATTGTTAGAATTCATTACGATTAGCTCTGCACAATCATTTGCAGATGTATGACTGTAAAGAGTTAAATCTCTCGGCAGTTGGTTTAGATGGATCAGGATTAAAATAACGATAATTACCTTCATTGTTCCTTGAATAACTTGGTGCAGACCATTAACACCAGTTTTCAGCATGCACAGCCCCATTTTGGTGTACCTCCTTATGTAGGTTTGGTGAAAATTGATAACCTTCCAGGACCTTCTGATGAATCTTCGAACGTTCAATCAGCCAACAGTAATTTATTCAAGCATTTCTAGTGTATAAAAGCCAAAAGAATATACCACTTCTTTTTCTTTTCTTTATTACTCGATCAAGACTGTTGTTTTTGGCACTCTATTTTTGTCAATGACACTCCATATTTTAATATGTTTTCAGAAAAAAATACAAAGAACATAAGATTGTTATTAATAATAACTGAAATGCCATTAACAATGCTCATCGATCAAATGTATAATGATGGTTTAGTTATCCGGGCATGATTTCACATTTATATATCGACTATAAGGCGTGCAACCTTCATTTTGGATGGAGTTGTTAGATTTCTTTAAACCCTATCCGGATCGTTATTTTTAGAAGTTTTTATAAAAAAAAAATGTATTGTACTGATTTGATGTATGTGAAATACAAAGGTGATTGAGATATGTGTTCATGATAAATATAAAAATTTTTCTGCAGAAAATCACAATCCAAACAAGGTTTCTCTAACTTCCCCAAAAAGGATTGATTTGAGAAAGAAACGTACGGAGTTTGTACTTGACATCTCTCTAAAGAGAAAAATACCTTAACTTAGTTATCACTATATCAAGATTTTAAATGCTTGTATTTTTTTTTTTAAAGGAGAAGGTGGATATAATTAGGTATTACCAAGTATAATTATTCAAAGCTAATTAGCCACCAGACCGGGTCGAATTTTTTTGCCGCGGATAAGAACAACCAATGGGACTTGGTTGGTGGTTGATGTAAGCTATACAGGGTGGAGTAATTGTAAACTTGTGGCTGTTTCAATGGCCATGCGTGATCCAAATGGTGTTGTATCTATCTGATGTGGCCAATGAGAATTCCCTTTGTGACTTAACTGCATCGATCACCTTCTTGAGTTGGTCCAAAACAGTGCCAGAGAAAATTCCAAGTAGGCAGAAAGCCTCTTGTTTTGTTAGCTCATCCTAAGCTGCTGACTCACCAAATGGGATTGATGATTTGTAAAACTTTAAAATTTGAAGAACAACAGGGCAATAATAGTATTTTTTTTTTGTCCTTATGCAAATTATAAAGAGTTTTAAACGCAAGATTATGAGTATACATGCTACCTACAGCCTTCGGAAAAGATCTTTTCTCTTTTTCTGATTCCGGTGGGGGCAAAGCATCTAGTCAGCGTTCCCGCAAATAGCTCAAATTGACTTGGCAGACACGAGCTCCTGGATTGAAACGTGACCAACCATTTGGCACCCTAATCAGCAATATAACACCACTCAAGTACTAGGCACTAGCACACCAACCAACTATACCTTTGCGGTAGTTTGCCGTCACATGTACTGTGAGGTGAAAGGACAAGAGTTTAAACATTATTTCCTGTTAAAGTTGTCACATTAGTTGTCACTTAATGTGACGTCTCTTAGATCCATTTTGAACATAATGCATTGGTGATGGTTCAGTTCAAATCGATTTTCCTTAATCCTGTTGAATCACCCCTAGAATAGGTTAGGTTAGATTAGGGGTAGATGATGACAATTGACAAAGAAAAAAAAAGTACTAGCACATCAATCCTCCACGGTTGGTTGGTTAAGACTTAAGAAATATATACAGGAAGGACAGTAAGCATTAGAATTTCAAAGCCAGGGACAACGTACAACTTCTTCTTTTTTTTCTTTTGATGATGTATAACATAAATAACTACGAGTAATTTTAAAACAGGAGGCCGAAGTTAGTTGAAGCCACAATTTCTTGCTCAAGTGGCCAACCACTAATTTTCCACGGCATACTGGAATAGTCTTCATGTTAAGCACGATTTAAGTTAGGTTGACATAAGATAAAAGAGTTTGATCAAATCTTACTACACAAAAGGAATACCTAAATAATAAGAAAGAAACGCGAGAGTTGAGACGTGGCGACAGCACGAATCTGTCAAGGCGAAGCAACTAGGTTTTGACGTAGTTGAGGTGCATGACTTTTAGGTTCCAACTACGGTGAATTGGACCGCGTATGTGTGATGAACTCTTCTTAGAGCGTGTTTGGTAAATCGGCAAGGAATGAGTATCAATCAAAGTCAATAACATTTAAAACTAATGTTTGGGTAAATCATTCGTTGTCATATGCATCCAATTGTCATATATATATATATATAAAATTATCTCAATTATATTAACAGGTGTAAAAGTGTTTGACTTCAGCCCATTTGATTAATCCATCAGTTGAACGAAATCATTTCCATTCCAAACCGAAAAAGGTTAAGGGGGAATGAATGTGAACCAAACGCCTAACACTGGAAAAAGTGTGAATGTGGAAAGTCTCTAGTCATTCCCATTTCCCCTCCGAGTAGACGTTGATGGCTGCTATTAGCTTCTGCGGTGGATGAACCGGAATGGTTTCTATATGACACCGGGCCTTGCTTAGTTGTCTTTTCTAGATCATTTGCGTTCTTTCATAACTTTGGAATGGTTTCTATATGACACCGGGCATTGCTTAGTTTTAACAAAAGCGTTAGATTCACATCCTATACTAATTTAAAGGTGCCATGCACCAAGGCAAGGCTTAGTCAAATTGATGACTCTGCTAATCCACCGGATTTCTGGCGTAATCGTGTGCGTGTGATTTGGTTCCTAACGCTGATGAGGCGTTTAAGAATAATAAAGAGTGAGTTCAACCACATTAATTATTAAAACTCATATGTTTGAGATAAATACTACATTGATGAGGGAGGGGAGGTGTTTAATTAAGATTAGAAGTGAGTAAATCCCTTCCACGTTTTTCATGTGATATGTGTGGAATTGCATGGTAAACATCAATGATCAATGTTAATTGTGTTTCCTTCTTTTTAACGCCAATCTTTATCAAGGATTGCTTGCTTTCTTTTGTTTTCATTTTTTATTATTCACCTCACTAATTAACACGTTTAAATGTAGAGAATGGCTTGGTCTTGTGTCATACCATTATTGATTACAAAATTATTTTACAAATTCGATAAAGATCTTCTACAGCGTTTTGCATGAATAATTCGACCAAGGTATAAAGTTGCAGAAGGGGGTAAGGTGTGAAACAAACACAGAAATTGTACTAAATGTAAGGATGTTGTCTAAATGTGAACAAGTGAATATACTTAAGACTCGTTCTCGATTGATTATCGTAATTGATTATAAATTCTGATTTTGAATAATCGATTTTTGTGAGGTTCTTTATTGCTTTTGCATTCTGATTATATATTTTTTTTAATGATAAAAAGAAAATCAAAATCTACAATCATTCAACTTTTGCTGATTATGATTATTCTTCATAATCAGTTTTTATTATAATCAGATTCATTAAATTCTAAAACAGCCCAGAACAAAAGCCTTGCATGATAAGTTAAAATCTGCTATACTGACAAGTGTCACCATTAGCAAAATCCAGTCATTATTGGCCTTTTGTGTGACCGATAACGTGTAACTGAGTTTTGTCGGTATATATATTTCTTGTTTCTTAAGAAGTGCAAAATGTCGGTACAGTTGAATATCGTACGGAAGTAGAACCCCGAAAAAAAAACAAATTTTTTTTTTCTTTTTCAGTTTATGGACATAGGATGGTGTGTAGTATTAGGAGTAGGGACTCAAAACTATCCTAATTAATCTCCTGTACTGCTATATATTTATATATAATCTCTGGCTGATTTAGAAAGAAAATTCATGACAGCTTCTTAAGAATATATTCTTTACGATTGATTAACAGTTGATTAAACGTTTTGCTGTGAATAGGAGAGTCTTATTCTATTCCCTACATCTTAAGTAAAGCAAAGCTACCAGCTGCTTGCTAGCTAGCACACTGGATGACCGGCAGCTGGGATGGAAACCAAAATCAACTGTAAGCAGAAAATGGAAGCAAAACAACTAACTATACAGCACACTAATTAATATGTTGTCATAATCAGCACCAGTATCAGTATGGGGAAACAACTTGCCAGTAATATCATTATCTTATCCCACACCAAACCGTCCATCCAGGTCTGGCGAGTTCCTATCCTCACCGTCTTTGTAGGGGATAAACATTAACAAATGCACCGCAAATTATTGATTAGTGTATTATATCAAAAAAATTAATTTCTATTTGTCAAGTCATCATTGCTAATCCGAAAACTCAACTAGACAAAAAACTTGGAGTCTAGCTAAGAGTAGCCCTTTTTTTTTAAAAAAAAAAAAAGATTTCAGGAATCATGCGAGGCAGGGCACTTAAATTAGAGCTCACTAGGTGGGCATGTGATGTATCATGCATGTTACTCATCGTGATTAACAAGTCATTTACACTATTTACTCTTTTTTCTTAAAAAAATTTAAAGAATAAAAAGCAAAGAATTTTTCCTTTTGGATTGGTCTATTTTTCA
This sequence comes from Coffea eugenioides, assembly GCF_003713205.1. Classification (NCBI taxonomy): domain Eukaryota; kingdom Viridiplantae; phylum Streptophyta; class Magnoliopsida; order Gentianales; family Rubiaceae; genus Coffea; species Coffea eugenioides. The sequence goes on from NC_040044.1 coordinate 4,837,335, forward strand.
AATACAATGTTACAATTAATACACAAACAAAAACAACTCAAAAAACACTTCATCCATACGATATATAAAAAAACAACTCACAAATACACATAAAGAAAATAAATTTTACAACATTTTTTCACCTATCACCACCACCCACCCCGACTGTCGCCACCGTCACCACCCCCTACCTTCTCCTTTCTCCTCCCCCTCCCTCTTCTTCCTCCTCCCCTTCCCTTTAACTCGCTCCCTCCGCTTCCCGGCCACCCTCCAAACCTCCCCTCGATCTGGTCGCTGGTCATGACCAGAAGCCGTGGTCTAGTCGTGGCCAGATCACAACCAGAAGATTTGGTACTTTTTGGCGCAATTTAGTCACGACTAGATCAAGAGGGGAAGGGATGGCTAGAGGGTGGAGGGGAAGGAGAGGGAGGAGTGGTGGCGGTGGGAGTGGTTGTGGGTGATAGTATTAATTTTTAAAAAGTATTCTACAAATTTTTAATTTTAAAAGGTACTCCAAAGTATATTCTAAAGATCCCTCAAAAAACATGTACAGTAAAAAATTTTCATATACACTATTATAGCAAATTATTTCAAAAACACTTTCAAAGACAGCTAATCCAAACGGAGCCGCACGTTATCTCTTCTAGTCAAATATTTGATACTCTGTCCCTAAAATCCAATTTAGCTAGTAGAAATATTAGTTAAGTAATTACGAAATTTTTGATTTCGCTATCGAGCCCTACCTTTTTTTCTTCTCTCAACCAACCGCAAATAACACACACACCCAGAACCTAAGCCAATTTCACAGCCCAACCCAAAAGGCATGCTGAATTTTTTTTCTTCTCATTCTTCCTTTATAAAGTTTGGAGTCTCCTTTTAAATAAGAAAAAAATGCAAGATACTCTGTTTTTTTTTTCCCATTGACGTCAACTTTACTTGGTCATATACTAATTGCATACTACACTACACCACAAAAAACTCATGTCACGTAAGGCATGGGAGTATAATACTTTGGTTGTAAATTCAGTAAATACTACAACACATACATTTGGCAGCAAGAAGTAAGAAATCAATATATAAATCACTAAAGAAATGCGGCTAAGATGGCACTATGGTGTAACGCGTGAACCTCATGGACGCAGCCTTTTGTACACTCATCTTGAACCCCCCCCCCCCCCCCTTCTCTTTTTTTTTGAAGGAAGTCATCTTCAACTTGGAAACAAGAAATGGTCGTAGATTTACATGTGAAATCCAAGTGGCCACAACTCAACACAACTCAACCTCACCTCGCCCAAAAGCATCAACTACCAACATGCCAACAAAAGCTTCATAGGCCTAGCGTACCATATGGATCCCCATGTCACCATTTCCCACCTCCCCCTCTCAATTCTGACCAAATTTGGCACCCTTTACAGTACTGCTACAGATACAGATGAACGATGACGCGTATATGCCCCGCCACCAACCACGACTCTTTGTCCCCCCTCCCCTGCCTGCTCACGCTTCTTCCTGCAAATTGCCAATTTGACTACTCCATACATAATCCTTAGGTACACATAATATTGCATTTAGTCAAGAATATTAAGGAGTTCTTTTCAAAATTTCAAGCCCTTCGTTGGATTTACTAGAATCTTTTTCTAAGTATCATGCAATTTGTTGGATGTACAACTTTTTACGATCATGAAATACAGAGGAGGTATTTTATAGTTAGTGTGCAGTGCAAATATGAACTACACGAGCTAGCGTCAAATAATTCTGCATAGAAAGAAAAAGATCACGCCCAATGTTCAAAGATTCACAACTTTAAATGTCAGCTTCTTAATAATAGTTCAGGATTAGTGAATTGACAATAATAGAATGATCACATAAAACATAATACTAATAAGCATTAACCCGAAAAAAAAAATGGAAAAAAAAGTCCACTACAAGTCTACAACACGTCTAAACTGCATTAATGAAAAAATGAATTAAATTGATTGATCACTGTCTCTATCGACAAGTTCATCTGTACATAGACAAACAAAAACTTTCCCATGAATTAAAAAGAAAAAAAATAAATGATTTTACACCATAAGCTAACATGAATATTTCAACCTAGACTGCAAATTCCACTAGTATTTAATGTTCTCCACTTTAATTGGCAAATTGAAGCGAGATTTTTTTGCGGGATGAGGGCTCTCGACCTCATCTTCAGTGGACCAAAACTCCGGCAACGCAGGCAAGTTCAAGTCAAAGTCCCGGTGGCTGTTGGTATTAGTTGACCCCGCCCCTTCAGATGAAGTAAGTCCGCTGTGTCCGCCGCTGCTGCCGCCGCCAATTGTGCCTTCATAGTGGCACCGCTTGTGGCCTCCCAGAGCCTGTCCAGAAGGGAAGCACTTATGACAAATAGAGCACTCATGAGTCCTCCCGCTACCGCCAGCGCCGACGCCGCTAGTACTAGTAGTAGTCACCGTAGTGGTGGAGGTGGACGGCTGGTCATCGCCGCCACCGCTAGGAAGCTTCCTATGACTAGCTTTGTGCCCACCTAGAGCTTGGTACGACCCAAAAGCCTTGTTACAAACCGAACACTTGTACAAGAGCTTAGGAACATCCGAGGAAGTCGAAACATGAGGCGGCGGAGGCGGCAAAGAGGCCTTTGGCGCCGCTGCTGCAGCCGTGGAGGAGGAGGAAGAAGAGGGAAAGGAAGAAGGGAGGTTGAAGTTTACTTTGCCACCGCGAGCGAGCATAATTAGGCAGAGAGCTAGATACTCTTCCTCAGTGGGCTGTGGATGGTCAAGGCTACGCGGTCGTTTTGATCTTTTTCCCTTAGCCCATGGCTCCGTTAGATGGCGGAGGCTTGGGTTGTCGAAGGGGAAGGAAGGAGTAGGTGTAGTGGGAGAGTTCAATGCTTCCAGAGCCATATCAGGTATTGTTTCTGAAAGTAATCAAGAAATCAGCAGGAAGGAAGTTTGGTTGCTTGTTGTGACAGAAAAGTCGCGAGAGAGAAGGGTTTTGCTGGGGAGAGGAGAGCAAGTAAATTGGTGATTGGAAGAGTGATGGGAGTGAGAAGTGGAAGGTGGGGGGGACTATATATATAGAGGAAAGGGTTATGGGAGTCCGTAGAAAAGTAGGAAAGGAGTGGAAGTTGCGTGAGGGGTGACAGGAAAGTACTAGTAGCAGTAAGACGGTTATGCAAGGTATTTTCGCTCTTCTATTCTAAGGATGACGATGTAAATAAATGGAAGCAAGCAAACGAAATTTGGGGTCAAAGGGGGAGCATTAAAAATTGGAAAGTGAGTGGAGCACGTTTAGTTGAGGTGAGGGTGAGGGGGTTTGGTTGCTTGGGGGCCAAGTGGAGCACGCTTGGTGAGAGTGAAGTCGGTTAGTGTGTGAGCGTGTGTGTGTGTGTGTGTCATTGCTGGGGTGTGGGGCTTTCTCACGGAGGGAGGGAGTGTGTGAGAGTGGAGACTAGGTACGTAAGTGTGAGTGTGTGAGAGTGGACCAAAATAAGTACAAGTGGTAGTGGTCTGGAACTGGTACAAGAATTCCCCCTTGGACTAGAGACTGCGTCAAAGTCAATCCACATGAACGCTAGTAATCCCCCACGCGGCCTTTTACGTGGTACAAACTACAAAGAGTGCTAGTCTTTTTCTTTTTTTCTTTTTTCTTCTCCCTTTTTATTTAAAGTTACGTCCTTCGATTATACTTGAATTCTCACTATTTTAGCTATGACACTTTAGTTTCTAAAGTATAAAATCTACACCATTTTAATTCTTAAAATATAAAATTTGCCTCCCTTTTTGTCATCAATTTCAATTGCGCGAGCCAATGAAGTTTCATTTAAGTGAAATCTGATTAGATCAAACGGGTATTCTGATATTTTCTTTGAATCCTTTTTAAAGCAGGTGGAGTTGGAATACTCGATCTATAGTCGAAAAAGGGATTTAATCTATTTTTAGTGGCCACTAAACCAAAACTGATAAGTGGTTTCATCTGTTTAAGTTGAATGAAGTTTCGCTTTCTTTGGATTTAAGTAAACTTGTAGTACAACATGAGCCCTCCACCATCCACCGCACCACCAGATGTCATGTGAATATGTGCGTGTATTCCAGTCGGGTCACCAGCCGGCGCCCAGCAGCCATTTGGGAATCAAAGAAAGAAGGAAAAGCAAAGCCCTTTGAACTTCGGTGAAAGGCGGCTGAATTTGCTTTGTGATCATCTGGGGTCGGCTAACATCTATTAATTAGTTCAAATAATTCTCTCCACCTGTCTATCCTATACAATTTGCTGCTCTTGCATGATTACTAGTCTTCTCAAGTAAATTCATGCATCTCTTCCCCTGGCAGCCGGCTGCTATTTTGCACATTGCAAAATTGATGTGCCGACTTGGACATTTCAGAGTGGTTAAAATATCCAGTCTCACTTGGATAATTCTAAGTTCAACAACTATAGGTAAGAAAAGTAGTACTAGTATGCAGTGAAATTGATTATTTCTGAGTTTCTCTTTTATCTTGATTGTCAGCTGATGCGTTCTATTTTTTCAGCCCTTCAATGATTTTTCTACAGTAAACAAAGTTAAACTTGTCCTTTTCAAAGAAAACGTGATATATTGTTTATATCATATCAGAAAAGTGGGAGGGGGGGGGGGGGGGAAATCAAATGCACCACGTGTTTAAAACAAGCCAGAAGTAGATGGTAGTGTGTTAAAACAAGCCAGCACAAAGTTAGACATTGTACAAATAATCTGACGTTTATATAATTTCGTGTGGTATAAATTCAAATTATATATATGTAGTATGCATCTGTTGTAGCTGTTGGTGTAAAAAAAAAAATTACTATATTGTAAGTGCATAAAAAAATTAATCATTAAATAAAATCGAGTTATTAATTCCGGATTAGGGTGCCGTGGACCTGGAAATAAATTGGCAATCTCAACAAGCTCATACTTGTCCGATTGTCCACCTGCGTGGTTTTATTGACAGAAGATGAGTTGATACCGATCACCAAGACGAATTTGGGCACCTATTGGCTGATTCATTTCTGGGGGAAAAGGAAATTGGAAACTACAAAAGACCCTACAGGGTTACTTGATGTTTGACATTTGTATTCATTGTGGCATGTATTTTGATGTTCACGAGACCACGTGTTACATAAACGAAAGTTGTTCTAGATTCGGAAATTCTTCTAGATTACTTATAACAAGGAAAAAAAACAAAGGAAATAATTCCAGAAAACCATTACATAAATATATCTCAATTCTTACCTCTTGCTAGTTACTAGCCTAAATATTGTATGTGAACCAATTATCCAAATGGGTAAAACTCTATTCCTACGTGGGAATCCTGTACCCTACACTTAAGAAGATCGGAGGTTCAAATCTTGTATCCTGCATATAAGAAAATTTAAGAAGTGTACCAAAGTACTCATTTGATCTAGAAAGATCTATCTTTCCTCTACCCTCTTATACCTATCTTCCGATGTAATCCAATCCGATTGGAATCTCCCTCCCCTCTAGATTCTAGAATAGGATAGTACAAATATTGTATTTTTTTTTTTCGAATAGTACATATATTGCCGATTGGAAAAAAAAAAATCTATGGGATAAAGAGAGCAGCATGATTTGAACATTACTCATCTAGCTTTTGACGCCGCCGGAGGAGATCTACATGGTTCCCGTACAGTACAGCCACTATGAAATTTATTTAATCTTTTTAACCGCGGTTGTTGACCTCCTCATTTAACCAGTCAACGTTTGATTGCCAAAGAGAATGCTGGCCTCTTCTGTTGACTGTCATTCTTCTTCTGGATTTTGACCAGTAACGCATACCCTGGAAGCTGGAAGCATCCAGATTCCCTGTTATCTGTTGCCACTGCCTTACTTCAAACCCTGACGACTTTTACCATACAATTCAACTCCCTCATCCAATTAACTCTGATTAGTGCTAGAAATTAGAATTGCCCTTCCAATACAACAACTCTTTGTGACCCAAAACAGACCTCACTCGTATGCCATCCATTACTAACCACATCCTTGTCTTTCTTCAATATTCATGTCATCATCTCAACCTAACACACTTATATGTACGATGCTAAAATGTGGTTCACATATGTTGGGAAGGGACTGAATACAAGTAACTTAACTAACAACTATCGAGGACAATAACTTGGTGGCGGTGAAGTTTCTGGTTGACTCTCGAGTCCTTTCCTCTCCTGTTTTTCCTTTTGCAAGACTTAAAAGTCGTCGTTAGACCTAAACTAAAAATTAAAAATCGATAAAAGAATTCGCCGTGAATTAGAAATTAAACAAGGTTTTCATGAGTATAACAAAGTTTACAAGACTTTGGTTGATTTATTCAATCAAATTGAAGAAGTTCTAAATGAATGAAGCGGTTGCTCCTCCTTTGGGAACGATGAGAAAATCAAAGATTGTATCCAATTTGTGTTGTGCTTTTGTTGTTCTTGACAGGATAAGCACAGAGAGAAAGAAGGCAGCCTGCGCCAAGTAAGCTAGTGATTTTAAGTCACTGCTTACCTAAGTAACTTGCTAGTTCACTTTGCACTCCGTTTTCATTGGTTGGTGGACTGGTCGCAGCTAAAACCACTGGGTTTTGGATTTGCTTGCAAGATACACACATAACATTTGTTGAATGAATATGACTTTTCTGTACAAAGCCGAAAAAGCCCATTTCGGCTGCCAAGTGATTGACCCGCCGGGCGACTACTCTTTGGCTCTCCATGAATCTTTAAATTTATTGAGAGCAAAATGGAAGATTAAATTAACGACCAGCTTCAATTTGCATTGCTAGATCAATCTGTTAGCACGTGTGTTAAAAGCTTTCTACTTTATTTTATTTTATTTTATTTTACATCATTTCCCGTTGCCATAATAAAATTTCGGCCTTATTTGACAAATAAGTTTTTGGCTAAATTTGTCGGCTACAAGTTTTTTAATAATTTGAACTACAGTAATCTCACAAAAATTTTCAAAATTTTTAAACTATACAGTTTAAAATATCCAAAAATTTACACATTTCAAAAAATTTTTCTACAATTTGTATAGTAAGTTTTAGACAAATACTCAAAAAACTCACTTGCTAAACAGGGCCTTCGTATTCTCGCAATAGTGAATCTTGATATGAGACAATGATCAAATTTTATTGATTGAAATTATACTGCAAGTTTTTTTTATTGAGTTTGAATGTTATTGAATATAAAACGCTGTTCAATCTTGACTTAATTAGTTAGCGAATCAAATTTGAATGAACTCTTATCAAGTCAGAGCTCATAAAATGCTGTTCAATCTTGATTTAACTAGTTAGTGAATGAAATTCGAGCGAACTCTTACCAAGTAAAGTTCAACTCGAATATCAAATAATTTGATTCATCTTTTAACTCTATTGATTATTGTCCAACAGGCCTCTAATGAGTTTTTAAATTATGTTAGAATCATAGTCGCTTGACTTGCATGTAACTTTTTAGTTTGTATGGGCCGAGAAAGTTCTGGATTCTAATTTTCCAGAAAAAAGTTTAAACAAAAAAAAAAAAAAAAACCTTCTATGCTCCTACTACATGTTTTAGTCAAACCTTAAGCTAACTTCAGAAAGCGTGGTTCTTTTGGGGAAAATTACCACGCTCTCCGTGAGACTCGTATAGTCGTTTTCTGGATCACTCGTAATACGACCGAGAAAATCCCAGACCCAAAGACAGAGTGAGAGAGAGAAGAGATGTCGTCGCACGCGCAGCAGCCAAACGATCCAAGGCTACCGTCGGCGGCGCGGCCGTACAAGGCTCGGGTCGTGGCCCCGCAAGATCTCCCCATAGATTACTCCGGTTTCATTGCTGTCATCTTCGGCGTCTTCGGCGCCATGTTCAGAGTCAGTTAATTTCTCCCTCCTTTCTCTCTTGCATACTGATCTGTTGATCCGATTTCTAGGTTTTGCAATTTTTCTCTGATATCTATAATAATAAATGCAAAATATTGGGTGATTCATTGTGCAGTACAAGTTGTGCTCGTGGCTAGCGATTATATTTAGTGCGCAAGCCCTAGCTAACATGAGGAATTTTGAGAATGATTTCAAACAGATCTCCATGGCCATGATGTAAGCATTTCCATCTCTCTTTCTCTTTTCCCTCTCATTATTATCATTAATTGCTCATTCCTGCTCCGAAGAATCTATGTTTTAGTTGCTTAGATTAATGCGTTTAATCGCTATTGGTGCCCTAATTTGAAACTACTCTTGGGTTAGACACAAATCTGGGAATTTGTAAGATACTATAAAATTTTTTAGTTTCCTTAAATATGTTTCGTTGCTTAAGTTGCAACTGAAGTGGTGTAAGTGTTCAAGATATTTCATGAGCAGCATCTGGATTTTGCTCTTGCGTTGGGAAATTACTAACTAGGATACTTATGTGAGGAATGTGTTTTCTGCATGAATTGATATGTCAGAGTGAGTTATATGGTCTGACATGGTTTTCAGCTTATGGTTTTAGTTGCTTATTTCTTGTTGCTTGCGAATGTTTTGCTCTGGTATTTTATGCGTTTGCTGGGGTTTGTGTAAGTTTGATTCATTGAGTTACTTGGAGGTTGTGGGATGTCTTGGTGCAAGTGTGACAGCGCAGCTTAGTTTTACTCCTAATTCTTTTGAGTTCCTTTTGAGGAGTAAATAATTAAGTTTTGTGACTGGACACAGGCCGACTTAAAGGTTCTTTAGCAGATTTTCATGATTTAGGTAACAATCAGTTTATACCTTTTGATGGGATTAAGTTCGAGGAAAGCAAAAACTTCGTTGTTTTTATTTCTATAAGAGATGAATGATACCAGGATTGTGAAATTTTTTGATATCGTCTTTGGTTTCTCCATGAAGTTTAGTAGTCTCTCCATGATTGACTACAAAATGACTAAAATGCTGAATTATAGAATGAAAACCAGAAGTGATGAATATCTTGGTGAAGGTAGCTAGAAATTCAGACTTGGTATTAGTGTCCCTAGCATCCCCAGCATCTACATTGATAACCTGATTAAGCATACTAAATGATTTTAGGATGATTCTCATACTCCTGGCAATGTTGTTAAAGGATGTAGCGTTGCTAATAACTGATACCATATCTCAGGTTTTGTGGTAATTAACATTTGCCAGTGTGTGCTGTTGTTTAAATTTGCAAATTTGATCGGTCAAGATAGTATTGTTGTGTGATAGAGTCTCAATTTTGTTTTGAGCTTTATTTTGGTTATTGTTTATAGTGTGTGTTCTTTGTTGTAACCTAACCCTGCTGGCATACCTATCCCTGCGTTTGCCAATTTACCTAGGTTTGGCATCATGGGCTTGGTGACAAACTATTTGGGGATGGGACCTAAGGCAAGCACAAAACGATGAAATCAGCTATTGCAGTTTCAACAAACAATTCCTGGAAGTGGTAAAGACATCACTCACTCTTTGGTTTTGTGGGTTAAAAGCTCTACATTCTCTTGCTTTCTTTTGTAGGGTGGGGGTGCATCAACCCTTGTATGTTTTAGTTGCTATTTTCCTTGGGGGAACTTGGAGATTTCTTTAATGGCCTGAGAAAATAGAGGTTTACTGCTGATGTTTGATTAAACAAGTAACAGGGAGGTGAAATTTTAACTTACCTTGATAGTGGTATTAGGTCTTGCTACGTTACAGTCTGTGTTTCTTATTTTTGTTTTTGTTTTATGTGAGGTTACTCATGGTTTCTACATCACAAAACGGGGTGATATTTCAAACCAAATAACCTAGTGCCACGTTGTGTGAGTTATTTATGAATGTGAACAATTGATGATTATATGTGGAAATGAGGAACTTTCTGCAATGGAATTTGGTGGGACATTTGTATGATCTGGGAAGGCGACGGATTGAGGATATCATTACCAGCTTTTTACATTTTATCTTGTTGGAGAATATTTAATGATGAGATTCTTCTTATTATTATCACTCCAATTGAGTCAGGCGGTAGTACAAGCATGGTTGTATCATCAGGTTTCTTTGTGAATGGTGAGTCAATGGTGCCAATATGAGATACCGTTAGAGAAGAAGAAGCAAGATATTAGTTACCTTTCAATTTTGTTCATCTCTTTAAATCAACTAAAGTTGAATTAACGTGGACTTTGTGAGTTGTATTATGAATCACCTCAATTGATCATGAACTCCACTTGTTCCTCGACGGGTAAATGCTACTGTAAACCGTTTTCCTTAAATCACGGTTCACTTTGGGACCTAGAACAGATATTAAAATGGCCAGGACAGGATTTGTACGAATCTGATCCACTAATCATCTCATCTAGACTTGGATAAGCGATACAAAAAAACTGTAATACTACAGAATTGCTGATGCATTGAAGTGACAACTTGAAGCGTGGTTCATGAAATTCATCACGCATGCTTCATGCTGTCCAATCCAGAGATGCAACTTGCAACAAGTATTTCTTTGATTATTAATCGTCAGAAAATAGGAGCGCGACTCTCTTCACACACTTGTGCCGCTCCCATCCTCTCGCCATATTTTGTTTACATCGGCTTCAAAGAGTCAATGCCTTACTTGAGTGTGAAAAATTTAGGGAAAATGCATGCTACTAGTGTGTCATTAGAATATGAATTAATGTTGGCAACACTGAATGTATATATATATATATTAATGAGTTTGAATATATGACTCGTGTGTAAAATTTAAAAATAAATTAGTATTAACTGTCACGTACTCATGTTCCTTAATTTTACACTGTCAAGTAGCAGATATTAATCCAACAAAGTATATTATCAGTGTATGCATTAATATAATATGCATAGATAAATCTGAATTTGAATGTAAATGCCTAGTTATGCCCTCAAGCGTCTACGTTGAATACATAGAAGGTGGTGTATGAAGGATTAATTTAAAGAAAATTTATTGATACAAAATCTATCCTACTCGCCGTCTAATGAGAGAGATCCAGCTGTGCAGAGTTTTCCAGCAGCTACTAATAATAGGGAGGTCTTCAGACTTTAGGGAAGCAAACAGTTGAGCAGGTTTTTTGGCCAAGTTAGGTGCTGAAGCTACAGAATAGAAGACTTCCTTTTGTTTCCTGTGTACTATTTGGATTTCTCATCTTTTGAAAAACAAATTTTCATACACAATGTTACAGTAATATATAAAAAATAATTTTTTTAAAAATATCACATCCATACAATATATCAAAAATAATTTTAAATATATAAAAAAAAAAATTTACATTACTTTCTTATTTCATTTATTATCGCCACATATCATTACCACACTTACCCACCACTGTTACCCATTCCCTCCCTTCTCCTCTTTCCTCTCCCTCCCTCTTTTTCTTCCCTTCCCCTTCCATCCCTCTTCCCCTCGGGAGTTTCCTACCACAACCTACTCCTCCCCTTCCCCTTTCCCCCCAAATTTGGCCATGACCAGATCGTGACCAGAAAAACTATGATCTGGCCACGATGTCATAACCAGAGCCCTCGATTTGGCCTCGGCCAAATCTGGAAGTGGGGAAGGGGAGGGGTGAGGAATGGGGGGGGGAGGAAAGAGGAACGGAGGATGGGAGGAAAGAAAGGGAGGAGGAAGGAGATGGAGGAAGAGGAAGGGGGGAGAGGAGGGCGGAGGAGGGTGGTGGCGGTAGTGAGTAGTGGTGATAATTTTTAAAAAATATCATTTTTAAACTTTAAAAATACTTCAAAATATAATAAAAAATATCACGAAAAATATTTATAATAAAATTTTTTTAATATATATTATTATAATAAAATATTTTTAAAATACTTTGAATCCAAACGAAGCAAATTGTCTAAACACGTTAAAAAATAATAAGGAGAGGTACCAATGAACAATTGGCCACCGTCTACTTTAAAACCAACCCCCTTCTCTTGCTGACTCGTGTTCTCATTTGGTCCTTGCTCGTCCTTTATATACCCGACCAATGAACATAGCCAGGGATTTACTCCCCATTGTGCCCAACTCTCCGGGCCTAAAACTGTCACAGAAACCTACAAAAGATATTTCCACAGGGGCATTTCTGTAAAAACAGTAGAATTACCTAACTCAACCACAACGACCACCACTGCCAGACGAGCTGAGCACACCAACTCAGTAGCAGCAGCTGGTGGCGAGAGAGATCAAGTGACGTCATTCAAAGTACACATGGCATCTTCTACCACTGACGCCGCAGACGACCGAATCCCTCGTATTGCATCTACTATTCGGGTCATACAAGATTTCCCAAAACCCGGGATACAGTTTCAGGACATAACAACGTTGTTGCTTGATCCCAGGGCTTTTAAGGATGCTATCGATCTGTTTGTTGAGAGATATAAAGACCAAAATATCAATGTTGTTGCCGGTCAGTTGCCTTCTTTTCTTTTCTTTTCTTTTTTTCTTTTCTCTTTGCTTTGTCGTTTCAAATACTGTTTCAGAGTTTTGGTACTTATTCCTTTGTTGTCAAGTCCTGATTATTTGTCGTTTTCTTTTTATGGATGGTTTGCCTTTCAGTTTTTGTAGTTGACCGTTTGCAGTTCTATACATAATTTGTAGTTCATGTGGGATTTTTAAATTTTAGGAGTAATGGGCTGTAAAATGAGTCCTACAGGAACTAAGTAGAAAGCATAGAGATTTTGTGCACCATCTAGAAAAAAAAACCTTTTTGATAGACAATTTGGTTTAAATGGCCAATTCTGAGGAAATCTTGTTATAGACTAGTATAGTCTTGCTGCATAATCTGCGTACTTTACTGGCTGCTACACAGGAATAGGGGAGAAAGACCTCTATTTGGGGGCATATTTATCTCTATTTGCCTGCTGTTTATTCCCCACGCTCGTCTATTGTACCCTTTTTTTTTGGAAAATAAAGGGTACAAACATTGCTTTTAATTGATGATTCAGGTCCAATATGATAGACAATATGAACTGGTTGTTGATTCAGATCTTGTTTGGATCATATAGGTTGAAGGTTGTTCTAACCGTGTTATGTGTAACTAAAAAAATGTTAACTTTGGATCATTTCTGACGTGCTTTTCTTTCAAGTTGTTACTTTATTTTTTGAAGATTGCCTGCATTATGCTTATTGCGGGATCTCAACGAGTCATTCACTGGTTTTTCTGGATAGTCATTGCCATATATGTCCTTTTCACTTTCTTCTTTCATTTTTCTCATTTAAATGTATTCCTTCTTTGCCTGTGTCTGCATTGCTGCTTCATATTTATATCGTACATTCGATACTGATGGAAAACAATTATTTCAGGTATTGAAGCACGAGGTTTTATATTTGGCCCTCCTATTGCCTTGGCTATGGGGGCAAAGTTTGTTCCCATGAGAAAACCTAAGAAATTGCCTGGTAAATCCTTGATGCTTTTGTCCTCATCCTTTCTGTGATTACTTTATACTGATTTTTTTGATATAGTTGTGGAGGAGAGCATAAATATGAAGAAAACAAAAGACGAAATGAATTAAAGATCCAGAAATAGAGGAAATAATGGCTTTCATTACCTTTTTTGTCCCTTTGTATACTTTTAGGATTACTATAATTACTGTTTTTTCAAGTCTGCAACATGGAATTAATAGGAATGTTTACTTTTCTTCATTTGTCTTTTCTGAATTGAGAGTGTATCTTAAGGAGGAATAGGATATTTGACAACCTTCAAATATTCGCAATTGGACTACTATAATAATCAGAGGCATATATTAAACTTAAAAAAAGAAAAAAAAAGAAAATGAAACATGTAAATAAACACAATTGTACAAGTATGTTATCCAAAATGTATAGAGACCTATCCAATTGCTTATAAAATATTTATGTCATTATGTATTCTCCTGTATGACAACAAATTATAGCACTGAAGTATAATATTCCCTGTGCAAATTTTATTTAACTGATTTTAGAGCAAGTCCACCAAGAGTTTGAACTTGATAAGGTCAGAAATTTTATCTTCTTTATGCTGCACAAGGACTAAAATATCATTTGTGAACACATCACTTGGAAGGATAGCTTTAGTAGAATGCTTAGTTCCCACAGACATTTCATGTAGTTCACATTCTATTTTGTGGTTTCCATCTCATCCAGGTGATTGGAGTATCATATCCAAGTTATATTTGTTATACAAAGAATTTAGGATTCTATGTTATATCAAAGTTATATTTGCATGCACTAGTCAAACATCATTTTATGATGCATTTAAGTTTCTCCATGTCTGTGGGAGAATATGTTCTTTCCTGTTATTACCATAGCTGGAAAGGTTTTGGTTATGTTTCTCTGTGTGCCAATATCTCCATGTTTCAAAACCTTCTTTTGAATCATCTTCATACCCTGCTTATCAGCGAAATATGACTATTATATAGTTATCTGATTATTTAGCTTTGTGCTATTCCTTTGAGGCATTTTCTGTAATTGACCTGTTTTTTCTGCTGCAAATAATCTTCTGTCTAATGCAATCTTTCAGTTTGTTTGTTATCCATGTTTGTGAATATCTTATATTAACATCCCCTGACTATAAGCTTCTTAAAACTGTGTTTGTACCATATAACGATCGAATGGAGATGGAATGTCTTTTCAGGAGAGGTTATTTCAGAAGAATACTCTTTGGAGTATGGTACAGATAAAATGGAGATGCATGTAGGGGCTGTACAATCTGGAGAACGGGCTCTGGTAGTAGACGATCTCATTGCAACTGGAGGAACACTAAGTGCTGCAATCAGGCTACTTGGTAGTTGCTACCTTCATAAAAAGCTGGGATGGGCTTTAAATTTTTTTTCCCACTTTTAATGTTGCTTTCTTTTCTTATCGGGTGAATGTAACTTGGAGCCCATTGCAATAATAAAGATAAGAGGTAACTATTCCCCTGCACTGAAGGTTTGGCTTTTCCTGGGACAGGAGGGGAAGGGGTGGGCAGAATGAATTTTCTAGTTATTTGACACGAATCTACTGACTGAAGCCCTGCCAATAGGCTAAAAGTGAGAGTTTGTAGTGTTTGTTATTTCTCAAAATGATTGGTCACAAAGGGATGCTTTTTTTTTTCTTTCATTATGTGCTCGTTTTGCTTGGACAACTATGCTCATTGGAGATATGGTCTTTGAGAGTTAGGAAACATGAAATAGATTTTTGGGCTATTTAACTTATTGTTGTTCATACTTCATAGTATCATAACTTGGATCTTTGCATGCTTCATAACAATGTACGACCACTTCATTAAAAAGCTTAACTTGGTAGAATGGTGATAAACTTGTTCAGTTTTGCATTCTAATGAAAAGAAACACTCATTTGAAGTTTCTATCAAAATTATACAGCGTTGTTTCTGAAATATGGTGACTGTCATTTAAAAAATTGTTCAACAACAAATGACATGTTCGATGGTAGTATACCTTTTGGCTAGTTTTTTCCCTGTAAAAAAAATTATTCTTGTCATTTAGGATTTCCAATGTTCAAATGTAGTTTGCTTTTCCTTTGCAGAGCGCGTTGGAGTTCATGTTGTTGAATGCGCATGTGTTATTGAATTGCCCGAACTCAAGGTATGCAACTTTGATAAAATCCAAAAATATTAGCTGTTATTAAGCCATTGCCAGCTTAACGCATTTTGAGACGACAAATTGCTTGGGACTTGCAATTGAATAGACACAGGGATCTTGAGAAAAATACTATGTAGATCCGGGTGTGAAACTACTTGTCTTCCTGTAGCCTGTTAAATCAATGACTGCTTATGTGTTCTGTAACTTCAGAACAAATTACTAGTCAGTATACCGTTTGAACACATCTAAACCTGTTAGAAAGGGGTAACAATAATATCTACAACTCTACCATCATGCCTTGTAATTGTGTGTGGAAAAGTTTACTAGGTTTGCACATCCTGGTGGTACATTGGTATTGTAAGTTGGTCATCTTTTCATGCGGTACAAGCCTACACCACCGTACAATTAGGTTTTTAAAAGTAAATGTATGAACATCAGATTATAGTATAGTACCTATGAACATCAGATTGTCACTGTATATTGGGGTGGCACTCTCTGCCATAGTGCTTGTATGTTATTGACCAGGGTTTTGGAAGTTTCTTAGTTTCTACGTAATATAAGTCAGTGGCAGAAACTACTAATTTTGTTATGGCTTTTGTCTCTTTGTGTACTCTCCTTGCTTCTTGTGTACCCTAATTCCAGTGTTATTAATCTGTTGATGCTGCATTTTGTTCAACTGTAGGGTCGGGACCGGCTAGGAGACAAACCACTTTTTGTTCTTATAAGTTGAATTTGGTCTGGGAAGCTGTCATGGAAGAGCAATATGGAAGTTTGCTTCTGATGTAATAAATTAGTTGTAGAATTAATAAGGACATAAAATTACTATTACAAGGCAAGTGAATCTTGTTTCTGAAGTGGGTTCACTTTTTCGTATTGATTGGTGGAACACATTAAAGCTCGAGTTGGCTATGACCGGCTGATGATTTTTATGCGGCATATCACGGGAGAAGGATGTTTGACTTTCGAGTCTTCCTACTGGTGTTAAGACGATAGAACATCCTTTTCATTGTTAATTTTGATCAAATTATACTTGACAATCAGCTATGCAATCTTTCTTTTCTTGGCACCGCTATAGAAGATCTCTCACTCGGTGTGATTGTGTGTCCCTTTTTGTTGTGCAATTGTTTCTTGATTGTTCTTTTGTTCATTTTTTTTTTTGACATTTACAAGGAATTGTTGGAGAATGAAGCCTGGAGGTCGGCAAAAACTGGGGAAGTCAAAAGTGTATGGGGGGATCGCAGCCCCCATCTCCTGCCCCTGTAGGATCTTAAGACCCTCCATTTGGCAACCAGACGGAGAGTTGGCTGGCTGGTTGCTTCTTTACTTCTTTTTTTTTTTGTTTCCAACAAGCAGAACACACACACACACACATATGTATATTATGTCTGTGTGTGTGTGTGTTTATGACACACGCACACATGATAATATAAGAGCTAATTATAAAAAGGAGCAACTGCCCTCATATCCTTTTGTACGGATTCTGTTAGCCACACCGGAAAGTTTCTTTCCCATTGAATGTCATTAACTAGCCTAATTACATAACTTGTTAGCGTATGACTGCTTACATTACCTCTTCTAGGTACAGAAGTGAAAGAGCAATGTTCAAAGCTCAGGCCCAGTTCTTCAATGTCCTCCAGGATCGTAGCAATTCTGGTGTTCTGGACATTGCTTGCTTGGATCTTGTCAATGGCTTCCTTGAGGTCTGAATGTAGTTCTATCTTACTCCAGCCTGCCTCCTTGCCATTAGTAAAACTAGTCTACCAGTTAAAGTTTCCTCTATTAGTGCCTCCCCTCTCTTCTGCTCAACTATACCCCGTGCTCTAATCTAATGAGTTTCCCAGTCCAGTTCGTGGCTATGATTCCTTTTCCTGACCTGATCATTCGTGCCAAGATGGCTGCATCTGTGTTGATCCTTATTGTTCCTTCTTGAGGTGGCTTCCACTCCCATTGGTTTTTGGTGATTCTCCCTCCTTATCCCTCGCATTGGCTGGTTGCTTTTTTCAGTTCTAGCTATTGGCATGGGAAGGGATGAAGAAGATTAAAGATACAATCAAATATCTGTGACTAACCCCTCTTCTCCTCTTTTCTCTTTTTGCCCTTTTTAGAATAAGGGAGGAAAGAAAAAAGGTAAAAGTGTATTCGATTCAACAACAGTTGCGAGACCTGGGTTCAAGTTCGAATTCTAAATGAATATTAATAGTAGAAAAATGGGTTTAGAATAAGAACAAAAAAAATACTCGTCCAAGGAAAAGGCATCAAAATTAGAAAAATGTATTACAAGATATATAACTGAAAAATAAAATGCTATATTTCGATTTGTAATAGAGTTTAGAAATTTTTGTATTCCTTATTATACTATGACTTTCATACCCTACACAATGGTCATTGAACAACTTATTCTAGTTCAAGTTTACCGGCTTCGAGGCTTCAACTGGTAAAATCTTTGCAGCCTCCAAAATTTTGCTTCGGCAATTCGGTTGCGAATGGACGCCATACAGGTCATTGAACAACGTTAACCAGTTCAATAAACTGATTCACAAATTTACAGAGGCTTCATCTGGTGAAATCTTTACAACCTCCGAACTTTTAGCGTAGCCAGCTCCTAAAAAAAATATGAATAGGCGGTGCTAATTCTGACGGCGTACCTACTGCAGTTGACTTTGTCCCCAAAAAAAAAAAAACGCATTTTAGTTTGACTTGTCATTTGCACTGCGTTGACATTTTTCAGTGTCAAACAGGGGGTTCCACCAACGGGAAAATAATGCATCTACATACTACAGATTCCAATTTCCAACAGTTTCCATTTTTAGCAAGGGTTAAGTGTTTTGTTTTTTATGATCGTATCAAAATTGGTTAAGGGTTTTTAAATTCCGGTTTTTTAATGAAAAATCGATTTGCAATTGCACCACACCTTTCTGATCATTGCCCTTCATGCTTCCTGCTCCTCATCACTCCTCTTCTTAAATTTTCCTTAATGAAAAAGGTTTTTCTACTCCACCTTTTCTCCCCTTTGGTTTTTAATGAGGCTCGAATGCTATATGGTGCTACACATCTGAAACTCCAGTAGAATGAAAAGAAATAGGTTTTGTATATGAATAAACCACTGAGATTGGTTCATTGGTCAGTAGAGTACTTTTAAAGTTCTTCCGACTAAAAAACATTTTATATATGAATAGCAAAAACTGTTGGAAAGAAAGAAATAGAGAGCAATCAATTTTCAAATTTGTAATGATGAAAGTTTTCATCATTTTCTTAAATACATTTTTCGACCCAAAAAATAAATAAAGGTTGGTGTCTCCATTAAGATTGAGGAGCTCCTAGACAGGATATTTCATTTCTATTTTTCCCCGAATTTTTTCTCTTTTTCCCAGATTTGAAGATATGTTACTTAAAAAATTATTTAGTCAAACTTTTGACGTGGCGTTGGTGTGTGTGTGAAGGGCGAAGACCTTCTCATACCATACAGACTATAGTACTATTATTGGTACTTCAGTAGAGTTGACTAAGCAAGCATACCTGCAGATATAGCTGTCTTGATGTTGCCCGGGAAGATGACCATTTCAACTTCCTTATTACACCGAACCAAATGGTTCATGATTTTGTATCGAGTAAGTTCAACAATAATAATATTGCTTAGCTCATCCGAAATTTGAACCAGCTTAAGATGGTTTTAGCGGCCTTCTTCTTTCATACATATTTTGCAAGAATGGTTTAACATCTTCTACAAAGCAGACAGACACCTCTAATATTGCATTATAATCAATTCCTGTTTTTCCGAATCATAATGCATCTGGGGAACCTCAAATTGCAGTGCTCTAAATAACGTTTGAAACTGGGCAAAAGGCAGAAATGCAGGAAGAACAAAAATAGTGCTGACTAGTTGAGGCATGATACAGCCCCCGGGCAGATCGACTGGTTTCCGTAGTCCCCTCTTTAGGGGCAGCTCATTGGTTCGACCCCCGAGAGAGCTAACGCGCTGTGAACCTTGGGGCGGGGCTCTGACAGCCGCAGGAAATTAGTCGGGCCCAATGGTTCCGGACACTCCTGTGTCGAAAAAAAAAAAAAAAAAGTTGAGGCATGATACACAAATATGCAAATGCAGTATTAACAATTGACGTTGCTTCTTGATGAAACATGGAAGAAAAAATGAAGGAAAAATGAGCCATTTTTCATTTAGTTTATGATATTTGAAGGCATGACTCGTTCCTGCAGTTCTCATTACGAACCAAAAACTAAGAAAGACATGACAGTAATCCAAAGTCAAATCCTCCAATAAGCTGGATGAGTTGAAGAAAATGTAATGATGATTTGCATCCATTGTACCATTTCTTTGACGCGTGCTGGGACTCATTGAGCTGTACTTTCAAGTAAACATGCATTTATAATTGTGGGTTGAAAATTAAAAGCACTATCCTCTCAATAAATTATTCGGTAGTTATGAATTATGTGTTGCAATTCTAAAATAATGCTCCTAGACATTTGAGCTTAGTTGTTTTTACACTTTATGCAAGTCAACCAACAAGAATATTAAACTATTCTTTACACCATCTAGGGCTGACTTGGAACTTGAAATGGTCCCCTTTTGCCTACTCGTTTAGTTCATACTAATAAACTTATCTTTTCTATTTTCTGTTCCATTATTTCTTGCCTACTTCTCCAAACATGCATCTTATTTTAGCTTAAACATCGAGTCAGTTTCTTTTATATTGAAT
Organism: Coffea eugenioides; assembly: GCF_003713205.1. Lineage (NCBI taxonomy): Eukaryota > Viridiplantae > Streptophyta > Magnoliopsida > Gentianales > Rubiaceae > Coffea > Coffea eugenioides. The sequence goes on from NC_040044.1 coordinate 4,857,508, forward strand.
CTTGATCTTGTAGAATAAAGATATCACATACTATATGAAGTATGGAAGACTTTTTGACGCCCAAAGTCCTATAATTACGTTTCAGAAGAACTGGGATAAGCTTAACTAACATTAAGTATGGTTTAATTAAGGATATATATATATAATCCTATCTTTGCCTCTAATCATTGGCAGAATTATGAATTCTGCACTAGCTTAATCTTAGTTCAACTCCTACAGTTAGAAAAGACGTGGCCAGAAGGCATTATTATTTTTACGAGTGCCATAACAACCAGAACAAACTTGTATTGTTGAAATATTGTATTTCATTTTACAAAGCTATACCATACTTAAACAATGAATAAGTAAAAGAAAATAGATGGCACGATAATATACTTTATATAAAAAATACAAAAATAAAGAATCTATTATCTCTTTTTTATTTTTTTGAGGAATGGTTTAAAATTGTGTTATGTAAGACCTTTTTTTTTCCCTTTTTGAGGAATGTTAAGTATGACTTCACAATAGTCGCATGTCGGCAACAGGCTATAGTTTGGGCTATTTGAATCTAAAAGTCGAGTTTTCTCATGTAACTCAAGCACCAATTTTGCAAACAAAGATTAAAAGAAAAAAATGAAATAAAGACTCAAAAATGAAAAAGACAGAAATAAACATTTTCTGTCTCAAATTCTAAATACTATCACCACAGCAGCTCATTTCCTATTTCCTTCACACATAATTAATAATGTTATGCAGGCTACAACCTTCATAACTGTTGATTAAGTAGAAAGGTCATTAGAGATGATATGGATACTAATAATTAAAAGTTGACAGGTCCTGAATTGCAAAGGATGTGAATCCATTATTAAATAAAACTGCTCATGACTAACCTTATTTGGTGGGCGCAATGACGCGTCTATGAAAAGAATAAAAATATGTGTCTTCAAATTAAGTAGCCAATTTCTTTGAACTAATGTTGAAAGTGTTTGAAATCTTCGCTAATCGCAAACTAACAATTAATTAAACCCTTGATTGTACTTTCAACACCTAAACTAAACAAAAGGTATACGCAGCCCCGGACAACGCTAGCGATCCAGAAATATGAAACTGAATATTTCCTGCTCTTGGAAGCAAAATGTGGCTGAATATCTTATGGAATGATATATTTATGGAAGAAAAGAAATGTTGAAATCATTAAACTTTTGGCCTCCAAACATTAAATTAAAGTTTTTATCAAGTGATGTAGTATAAAGGGTCTGTTTGGATTGAAGATTGTTTGAAAAAGATTTTTAGAATATTATTAGTAACACTTAAAAAGATGATTGGGAACATGTTTATGATGTAATCAAGAAATTTTTTTTCCAATTAACATCCAGTTGTCATGGTTTACGCTTTGACCGGACAGATTGGTCTCATTTTTTATCTCTAATGATTTCAATTTCATTTCCTAAAGTAATAATGGTTTATTTCAGTTGAACAAGTTCATTTATATAAGTTTTTGAATCTGCATATTTGTCCCTTGTCAAGTTTTATGTATTCTACTGAAAAAAAAAAAAAGATATTAGTCAATTTACGTATTACTAGAAAATTTATTTAATCCAAGTTTTGGTCCGGCCTGTGTTGATCACACTGGTTTTAACAGCTTTCTCGAGCCAAGAAAAATCAACCCGTTTGTAATGTGTGTCTAATTGTAACTTGAGGGATTTAGTGAGCGCAATTGAAAATGAATCCCGAACAAGGGAAATAGAAATCGTTCCCTTCTATTTCAATTTTTTTAAAAAAAATTATCCATTTTTAAGTTCATATTCAACATGAAAATTACAAAACGACTCTATAGACAAGTCTAATTTGAACAGAAAGTGCTGAAATGGACCTATATCTCAAAAGACAACTACATGTTATATGCATGTAATTGTGCAAGGGTAAGTAGAATAGCAAGATAATTGTAACGTCTCTGATTTGACTTTGAAATCCTTCTCTTTCTCTTTTTCTGAAATTATGCATGTTGTATAAGCACATCGTGTAGTAAAGCTCAAGTGTTTTATATACATTAATTATGTAAAATATATTTTAAGGGATTAGAAGAAAAGTCCCGTCTAAACCAAATGAATACTGTCTTGTACCCTCGAAAATTTTTGTTGTTGCAAGGTGTGATATTGCAAAATTTGAACCTTGAGCCTAAATACAAGTCACTTATTCATTTTTCATTTTACCATACGAATGCTATATCATACCCTTCCAAAATTTTCTAACTACAAGCTACTATAAAATTTGAACCCGCACCTACACTCGTGGGACCAATTGCCAACTTGTCTTTAACAAGTTATTTCTTCGTTTTTCATCCTGTAAGCGAATTTGGGAGATATGGAGCGAAATTTTCAACATTGGCCCTTCATTTTTCATCTTGGAAGAGAAATTGAGAGATAAAGAGAGAAATTTTCTACAATCTCTACGTTTTCCTTTGTTGTAAGTGAGTTCTCTTTGAGATTTGCAAAAGGCAATTCTTACAACAACTAAGGGTGCAAATGTCAAACACTGATGTTTAAAATGTGGGTTTAATTTAGAGGAGTTTAGAGTTGACGTACACTTCCCTCTACGAGTTTATGATTTCAAACGAATCAAAAGAAAGTAACTCACAAAAAAAAAAAAAAGATTAAAAACCACAACAACCCCAGGCGAGGCAGAGAGTAGCTAGAGGCAAAACACGTGTCTTTCGATAAATGGCTTAAGGCAAAACAAATTCCTAATGTTGGTAGTTTGATAAGACAAAGTTAGCTGTCACCTGAATTTTTGCCCCTAAGTGCTTTAGATGAAATGAAATGGTACAAAATTGCGACTCATGCATACACGAAGTGACGACTCTTTATTATTAGAAAGAAAGAATCACTAACTCCTACTTTGGAACAAAAATACCTCCTCCAGTCGTGCAAGCTGCAAAGCCGGCCAGCCAAAAAAAAATACCATCCCACCACAGAAATTCCCAAGAGAACCAAATCTGATTTTTTGAAATTCCAATATTAGTAGATTTTATTCTCAAGCCTGTACACATACGAATGTCTAATTGAGTTGCTGCTTTTTTTCCCCTTTTCTGAGACAGAATGAGAGATGAGAGATCGTGCATTGGACGGTGCACTTGTTCTTCGCACACGGTACATTGAAGACTTAAAATCTGTAATGTTTTTGTACTTGATCTATAGATTAGTTGTGTAGTACGAAAATTCAGAGGGATTGATTCCCAGTCCCTTTCTGACGCGTAGGATCGAAGCGTGAGAATCGGCGGAATCAATGGGGGGGCGGGGGGTGAATGAAGCAGTTAATGACTATGTTCAGGTAATCTGAATCGCTTTCTGCTAAGCTTCTTGGGATATCCCAAAGTGTTTTTAATCTTAAAAACCAGACTCCCAAGATGTTACAGCTGGGTTTTAATTCTGTAGTAGATACTGTCCTTCCCAAGAGCATTTTCACAATTCTTTTCTATCCATGATTCGCTCCTGTCTGTGTAAACTTGCTTGGCATTTTAAGATTCTTCTTTTTTCTTTTTCTTTTTTGACGGATGCATGGGGTCGAATTTAAGATTTTAATCAACCTGCAGACAGGATTAAAATCTTGATATGGTGCAGATTTAATACTCACAAAGAAGAGTTCATCAAGATAAGCCAGATAGATTTAATATGAAGGGAGAAGAATTCCATCAAGATAGGCCAGAGTGAGAGATCTATCGCATTGTGCTGTATGGAATGGGAGATTTTATGCATTTGCACGACGTATTTAAACTATGACTATGTCTCACCAAGATTTTAAACTTTGGATGGATGATGGAAAATCCCCATAATGCTCTTTATTCCAGAATTAAATTCTTAATCTGCGCTGCGAATAGAATAGTTTTAAGGAAGAACAAAAAATGTTATCAAGACAGGCCAGATAGAACAATGCATGCAATGCTGCCACTAGTGAATGGAAGATTAATGCATTCGTTTAAACGACATTAATCAAGACAGAATCTCATTTGAACTTCGAATCACATTACATTAGCCCTTTTGCGTTCCATAATCAAGCAGCTAAGAAATACATCTTCTCATGCAAAATGCAGAAGTCACACAAGGAATAAGTTAGCGAACTTGCATCAATGTTTAACCTGAAACTAGTAGAGACAATGGTTAGGTTTTTGCCCTTTCGGGTTTCGGCAGTCTCAGGCCGGGGGACAAGACCCGAAGTTTGAGGTTACTCTGTCTGATATGGAGGCCTGTAAGGAATGTCATACTCAGCTCCACGATCAGGCCGACTTCCCTGATTTTGTTTATCATCCCTTGAAACAATTTTTCTGCTTGAGTTTTCTACTTTATAGTATTCCCTGTACCAAACCACGTTGTCTCAATCCCATCAGTACAACTTTCCATTCTCCGTAACTCGCAGTCTTAGCTAGTTTTCGGGTCGAAACTTGCATTATCATCATCACTTCTGATTAGTCATAATTAGTCGCACCTAAATGAATGTTAATAATCATAAGACTACGACAGTTAACCCTCCCGTCAACCCTAATGCTTTTTTAAGCTGAGTCTTAATATGGTTTAAGCCCATTGACATAATGAAAGTATTTTAATGCATAATTGCAAGAACTTGTGGGACCCCCTTCTGAGTTGTATTTTGCCTGGTTTGGCCACGGTGGACTAGTGACTCATGAGAGAGATTAGTTACAAAGCATTAGGACCTCCACCTAAAGAATGATTAGCTAGGTTTTGAGTACTCAATATTCAAGTCAAACCCTAGCTAACATTCTTTCATTCCATTGTAACAATATACTAGTATATATATGTCCCCGGTTTTTTGTTCATTTCAAGCGTGACCGAGTATCATCATCAGTATCGGTACTAGTGATACAAACATTCCCTTTTTTTCTTTTTCCCAAAAGGCTGCTAACTCCACTTCTAAGAAACTTAAAAACATGGAGCCAATGGCAGCTTTTTTTGATGAAGAATGGGAGTCTTTGAGCAGAATGTTCTCCACTGAAGATGCAGAGTTCATGATACAGCAACATGGGCATGAATCCCTGTCAAATGACTCTGACAGCAGTTTGTTCTTCCAGACAGCAGCAAATTTCTGGCCCGTTGGTGATGCTAACATTGAAAATGTGGCAGGGGTTGGTGAGAGTTTTTTGTGTTGCGATAATATCATTGATTATAGTAACTTCCTAAATGTTTCTCAAGACAGTAGCAGTAGTAATGCAAGTGATACTAGTATTGTTTTTCCCAATCTGAGCTATGAATTCCACCAGGCTAGTGATATTAATGTTTTCCAAGTAACAAATGGTTCACCTGAGTCCATGGATTTTAATGCGATGGATGAGAAAAATGATAACTCCTCAGTTCCAGTTTTCCTTGATGGTCTCGTGGAGGACATTATCTCTCCAAGGGAAGTGATGGGTAGTGAAAAAATGAACAATGCAGAGACTCAGCCAGCAAGCAATGGCAATTCAGCTAATGAATTGCTGCTTAAAAGGAAGTTCAAGAAATCTAAACTCCAAACTGAAGCAGAACCTGTTGAAAATTCTAAGAAGAAATCTCGAGTTCCGAGAAATGTGAGTAAACTTTTACAACTGGATGTGTAAATTTAATATCTCTTTGCGGGCATCTTTGATTAGTCTTTGTTACTCATGCACTCTGGTTTCTGAGCAGGTTCAGAAAACTAAAAGGACTGTGCAGCCCAAATCCACGAAGAACCAGAAGGCACAGCAAATTAACAAGGATGAAGAGGAGGCTAATGGTGCACAGAATGGACAGAGCTCCTGCTCTTACAGCTCAGAGGATGATTCTAATGCTTCTCAGGAGTCAAATGGAGGAGAAGCTTCAGATAACAAAGGGCCAGCCCTCAACTTGAATGGTAAAACAAGGGCCAGCAGGGGGTCTGCAACTGATCCACAAAGCCTCTATGCAAGGGTAAGAAATTCACCAGCCTTGTATAAATATTCAGAATTTAGGATGATGAAAACATGATCTAGTTTGGATTACAGGATTCTTTACTAAAGATTTGATTGTTTGTATTGCAGAGGAGAAGAGAAAGAATAAATGAAAGACTGAGAATCTTGCAGAATCTTATCCCGAATGGAACTAAGGTAAACTTCAATAATGAATTGAAAGTGCCTAATTCACATATTCTTCACTACAAGAAATAGGTATCATCTTGCTTTAGTGGGATTTGGACGAAAAAAGTGCCTAACAGATCCTGATTGTACTTGACAGGTTGACATTAGCACAATGCTTGAAGAGGCAGTCCACTATGTCAAGTTCTTGCAGCTTCAGATTAAGGTAAGAACAATCCGACAATCCTGTCTTAATTTGTCAAGTTCCTTCCCTGCTTTTAGCTATCTAGTTTGATGACAATTTTGGCTAAGTCCTATGCTCTCGTGTCTCTGCAGTTACTGAGCTCAGATGATATGTGGATGTATGCTCCTATTGTCTACAATGGACTGGATATTGGTCTGTATGGGAGGACTTTCCCCACCCTATGATCCAGGAAGCAGCTGTTGCAATTTTTGTTTTTCATTTTTTTAATTCTTTATCTGCTGCCAGAGGAGAAAGAAATACAAGAAAAGGACAAAATTGCAGAAAAAAAAATGCAAAAAGACTGTACAATCTGACTTGTAATTGCTTCTCAGAGTCTCATGTTTGATCATGAGTAATAACTTACATATTTTAGATTAGCTTTTGCAATTAAAGTATTGTTGCACATGGCTCTCAAAGAGTATTTCCATTGTACCAAAGATTAAGATTCATGAATCTATTCAATCAACTGCACATTTGCAATCATGATCCTGATTCCTGAACAACTCAATTTTATGCTACATGTAAAGAATGAATGTGAAGAGTCATAAAATATTATTCCTGCTTGCATTATTGATCTTCAACAAAACACACCTGTCGCTAATGCTAATTGATGGTCATATTTTATGACAGCAAATTTTGCATTTCTCTTCAATAACTGTCCCCTTGATATGAAAATTTGGATGTGACAAAATTGGTTTAAGCATTACGAGCTTGAAATTATGGTTTTAATCGCTTCTCACCGTGCAATTTCTAGTTTGCTGCAAAGCCCTCGAAAGTTTCTAAGAGCACAGCATTGAATTTCACAAGTTTAATAGATTATGTTATGATACCTTTTCACGTTCAATTGTTCAGCATTGGGAACAAGTCAGTTAATAAGAAAAAGAAAAAACTCAGAAGTTCGGTCTGTAGTTTCGTAAATTCAATTCGTATGTACTTGTACAAAATTATGCCAGTTTCCCTTCATGAATCTCAAAAGGGTTGATCAATTTTTATACCGTTATTCTCACTTTACAATCATTAGGGTGGAGGTAACCATTCATTAGAACGTATGATTAGCAGGTCCCCCCCCCCCAACACACACACACAAAGACACTACAAGTCTTACAAAAGAGGAAGGAGAAGTGAAAAAGGGTTGAAATAATATCAAGTGGCATTAATTTGGAGATAGATCTATCTTGTAGATCTTAGTAGGGCAGGTGGATTTTGACATAAATTGCCTCGATATTGTGATTATACTAACTTGGCGCCCTTGTTTTTTTAGCATGTCTTTGATAAACAATTTTTTTTTTTTTTTAACAATTTTGTCTACAAGTGCTTTCTAAAAATACACAAAATTTTTAAAATGCGAAGCATAGTTCATTTGCACCTCTAACGCCACAGCTCCCACCTTGGTCCGCCACCACTTCCTACTGCCACTACCCCGCTTGCGGTAATGGGAAGAGGGAGAGGGTGGCAATAGTTGGAAGGGAGGAAGAAGAAAAGAGGGAATAAAGGGGGAAAAAGGAAAAGAAAAACAAAATAAAATTTTAAAGTTTTTCATCTACTTTCTAAACATCCAAATACATAAAGGGTATTTCTATAAATTTTACTGCAAGTTACATTAAAGATTTAAACAAACTATAAAAAATATACCATTCAAGTGAAGCTAAAATTCAGTCGGAAGACTTACCGTGGATTGCCCTTTTCCATCCCACGGGTGTTGTTGCTCCGAAACTTATTTTGATTATTGCATTAGGGGGAAAAAGGGATCTTTCAATCAGACACCTTAACAGATTTTATGATTAAACTGAAATTCATCCAGAGTGGAGAATATTTTTAAGGATGTTTGGTCCCTGTGATACTCATAAGTCATACCTATTGTTTGGTAGTATATTACTATGGAAATCATTTAATAGGAAACATTAGAGATATTGCCCCTATTATTTCTCTGTTATCGGGTATTGTTCTAGTTTCGAATTAATTAACTTTTTAGTAGAATGAAATCGATTCCAAGCCACCCGAGCAAAATAGACCCATAGTAGTGGCGTTTATGATTCCCGTTCCAATTCCAACGCCAGAACATAAAACTGAAAATTGTAGTGGTGGCTCCTATGGAGTTTGTCTTGTCTATAAGCCTGTTTTACCATTGAGCTTTTTGAAATGCATTATTGGGCTTGAAATGAATCGATGATACAGGTTTGATGACAACTTTCAGTCCATCAGGAAATTGTTTGTTTTTCAGGAGCAATAGGATTGGGCTTTTTGAACTTCATGATAGGGCTTGAAATGATACAAGTTTGATGACAACTTTCAGTCCTTGAGGCATTGTTTGATTCGGGGGAATGATAGGGAAAGGAAATAAAAAGAAATAGAGGGATAAGATTTTCTATATTTGGGCTAATTTTTTATGAGAAGAAAGAAAAGGATAGGGAGAAAAAGGAAGACATAAGATCTAATTATTTTTTATTAACTTACTTTCTATCTCAAAGTGAGTGGAAATGGAGGAAAAGGAAATCAAGATTCATGAAAATTTTGAAATTTCTTCTACTCTCCTATGTTTTCTTTTCCACTGAAATCCTCTACTTTTCTTTCTTTCATGCCAAATAGTATAGGCAATACCGTCAAAGGATGAAGTGAAGCGGATTGTGTTTGAGTTGGAAATAGAGCTGTAAACGAACCGAATCGAACCGAGTATCTCATGTTTGAGCTCTGTTCGTTAAGCAGTTCGAACAACGTTCGTGTTCGTTCGTTAATTTTCGAACTCCAAACTAGTATTCGTGTTCGGTTCGTTAAGTAAAATTCGTGTTCGAATTCGAGTTCGAGTTCGGCTCGTTTAACATAAACGAGCCGTTTGCAAACATGTTCGAAATGCTCGAATCCAATTTATTTTATGCCTTAAATATGCCATGCAAATTATTAATCATTCTCAAAAATAATTAAAGCACTAAGTGACTAAATTCTATTATTCAGTAACTATATAACTAACATTAACATAAAAGCAACAAATAAAACAAAGAAATTTGCCCTCCAAATATAAAAGTCCAGCCATAAAATTAATCCTAAAATTTGTCAAATGATAATTATGTCTATGTTCGCGAACGTTCGTTAAAACTCGCGAACATGTTCGTGTTCGCAAACGTTCATTTAGCATGTTCGCGAACGTTCGTTAAAACTCGCGAACATGCTCGTGTTCGCTCGATTATTAATCGAACAAAAAAATTCGTTCGAACTCGGTTCGTTTAAAATTTCGAACGAGCCTTTCACGAACACGAACGAGTCGAAACGAACCGAGCTACTGAACAGCTCGGTTCGTTTAACAGCTCTAGTTGGAAAGAGATGGTGCAGCGGGGCCAAATGGTTTTTTTTGCCTTTTTTTTTATCAAGTTTGTTGGGGTATAATCATACAGGATTTACTGACTGTGGTTCGGGATTTCTTTTAAGGAAGATAATCCCTTTCTTTATACACACCCTATAGTGTGAGGAAAGAACGACAGAAAGCCTCAATTTTTCTACCGAATGAGCATGAATGATCAAAGGATAAAGTGCCCTGAGTTTATTACTTTTCTTTCTTAAAGAAGTACAAAGAATGAGCTTTGGTTGAAATTTGAGAACAAATGATTTTGACATCTATAATATATATATATATATATATATATAATGGAAGAGCTTCCTATTGGTACAAACAATTAATGTCACTTAATATTATACCAAAAATACCCTCTAAATTTATTTTTAAACTATTCAAGTTCTTTCTTTCTCTTTATCATGATCATAAGTATATTTACTCACATTTCCGCTTTTTCTCGACCATCATTTTAAATACAATAACTTCCTAAAAAAAATAGTATCCATAAGGGATTGAATAGAGCAAAGCAAATGCGCGACACTTCAACATGGATCCATTTGCAGATCATCTCTAGGATAGTCAATGGGGTCGGGCCAACCCGAGTTCGACTCATTCAGCCCCACAAAAAGTCCGATTAGCCCGACATTTTAGTGAACCGGTTTGAATTTGAGTCTAAAAATTAGGTCCGAATTAAATATGAGTCGAGCTTGAACCTCAACAAGCTCAAACCCCATATAGGTCCAACCCTTTAATTACCTATATATATGATATTTATATTTTTTATATTTTGTATAATTATATATCCAAATATATTATTACTAAATATTAAGTATATATAAATTACAAAATATAAAAATACATCTGAAGACTCTTCTATGAGCTTTCTTGAAAGCCAATATTAGTAATGCATAGCTAAATCTCTAACTTTTCTTATTGGTTGAGTAAATTTTTGTGTTAGTATAATATTGGTTGATTTCTTTTTTGGTTTAGAAACACAAATCATCAAACATGTTTGGATTTAAATTATAAGGCTATAAAAAAGTTTCAACTTTTGAAGATGTATTGGTTTATGACCGCATGTTTTATTACTATTTTTCATGTATTTTGAACAAATTAAATATAAATATTGTTGAAATTTTTTTGGTTTATATACTTTTTAAGAATTATTATTTGTTCTTGTTTAGTTTTAATATTGTAGTCCTGTAAATGTTAAATTAGTTTTACAACTTAATAATTATAGTAATTATATTAAGAAAATTAAGAAGTAATAAATGAATTTAGGTCAAACCCGAATAAGACTCACAGCCCGATTATTACGTGAGTTGAGTATGAGTTTCATATTTATTAACCCGAAACTTATAGCCTGAAACCCAAAGATGTTACAAATTAAATGAGTTGAATTCGAACTTATGAAAGCTCGGCTCATTAGGCCCGATTGACAGGCCTAATCATCTCGCGGATCCTTGTGTTAATTGGTGCAACTTGTTCATCCACATGCACACTTTTCTCACTTCTTTTTGACCATCTATATGTACTAACTTCTACAACAAATTGGGACACTCTTAGACATCTTTTTAGTGACTCTTGAGAGCAATTAGGAGCAAAGTAGCTAAACTTTTTTGTATAAAAACACCTAGAGATTTAGGAAATTTTCCAACATTTTCATAGCAAGATTTGTAGTAGAAATTCTATCGTACTTGAAAGATTTGAAGACAGAGTAGTAAGAGGAGCATGGAGGAGCTTTATCACTACATTTGAAATAAGAGCTCTTCATTTTTAACTCTTTACTTCTTTACATTCATTTATTATCTTGTTGCAAGAGAAATAAATGGTTGTACTTGCTTAAATATATTCATAGCTAAACTACTTTCTCATAAAATTGAGATGGATGTATTTGTATCAGGATTTGCAATGATTATGGTTGATTGTTGCTAATTATTGCACTTGTTATTTCATGTATTCATGTTTTATATTTGTGATTACTTGATCGCTAATTGCAAACCATCTAATGTATTGTTAGGAGCAATGAAAATTATTTTCAATAATAGATTTGGATTCATAAACCCTAAAGAGTATACTTACGAAAGTAGATATACATTTAGGTAGATTTTTAAAAAGTAATTTTACACATCTTAACGATCTTGTATCTAATTATTCAACCATGAAAATGGGTAAGTGATAGATATATGCATAACTTGATTCACCGGTGAAATTGGGTTTAAAATACACTAGAACATTACTCCTTGGTAAAATATTAGTCAATAGTTTCAATCAACTTAATCAATTCGAATCTAGAGCAAATAGAGGAGTCAAAAACCTTAGGAAGTGTCTTTTATTGATCCTCAATTGTTGTTTCTTTTCATCTCAACAAGTATATTTTCTTGTATAATTTTTACCTAATTTTTAGTTGTTCAGATAATAAAAGAGTAAGTTTACAAGATTTAATAACTGCAATTGTTCCTTATAGAATCGATCATAACTCGTCTCGACTTGTATACTTGCATACTTGCTGAGAATGATAAATATTTATTACTTGATAATTATTACTTGACATACAAGTACAAATGCACAATCAGTATATATGATTCAGTATGGCAATAAGGGTAAAGAAGTAAATTGATTTACAAAGGAAAAAACTATTTGTTTACAAATTGTATTTGTATAGTACTTATTTGTCCAAAAATTATTTGCATGAATCATAAGCATATCTTCTAAATTATTTTTTTATTTTTTCAATCAATTTTTTATTTTATATACATCACATCACAACAATCATTATAATAATTATTTCAAATAATATTTTAAATAATCTATTATTGACGATAATCCTTATTCCAAATATTCCAATTAATTTGGTGATAATCTTAGATTCGGAGCCCCAAGTCCAGAGCCCGTATTAATCTTCTAATAGCAGGCCGAGCTCTCTCTCTCTCTCTCTCTCTCTTTTTCTCTCTCTCATTCATTGTGCGCCACCATGACTTCGGCGGAGCAGCCGCTGAAGAAGCGGAAGATATTCGAACAATTTAAACAATCATCACCATCACCGCCACCTCCACCTCCATCTGCTCCACCGTCACTACCAACACCACCACAACAACAACATCCGCCACCGCCAGGAACGCCGCCAGCTCAGCCTCTAACGCAGGAAGAAATTTTTCGAAGACAAGGAAACCTCGAAGAAATTCGTAAAGTCTACAATTGCCTCAAGCAAATCAAATGCTGCATCGCCCAAGAGGAGCAGGAGCCCCGTCACTTGCCCGAACTAGAACAAGCTTATCTGTATCTCATCACTGCTTCCCGAGGTTAGGAATAAAGTTGATCATTACTGTTTAGCCCCTCTTATTTTGAGAACTCTACGTTTTTATACCCAAGTTTCTGTTTGCTAATTTTCTTGTTCGGTTTTAAATGCGGATGTTAGATTGGAAAGGAATTTAGGCTAACTAAGTTTAGGGTATTTTGTATTTGGAATAACCGGAGCCAATTTCGCATTGAGTTAAATTTCATTTATTATCTCCTGAAGGTTCGATCTGTTAAGCGTTGGAACATAGAAGGACTTGTAAGAACTGAGGAAAAAATGTGGTAGAAGTGGAGAGAGAGGTGTTGAAAATGAAATCCTACTTAACCTCATATGACTCAAGCTAATTTTCACTTTAGGCTCCGCTTAGGCAAAACCAGCCTAATTCAAACCAGCACTATATGTTTATGCTTTTTTTTTTTTTTTAATTCTTTTGACGAGCTCAAAGTTGTGTTTGAGCTTAGATTCATTACTTTTTCAGCTAGTTAAAATGAGTTTTTATTGAGTCAAACAGGAGTATAGCACGAATAGCTTGATTGGCTCGTAATAATATTTGAGTAGCATGCCTATCAGTCTCCCTCAGCTTGAGAAGTAAATAAATTTGCTTGAGCGTGGTTTTCATTGCTTGACAAAGCAATCCCGAATAAGCTGTTGCAGAGGCAAGTAGCTTGATCAGTGTGTCAGAATAAGCTCTTATTGAGCTAAGTAGCAGAGTTCAATATCATGCCAAGTGGTCTAACAATAAAATGGCTGAATATGTGCAGCATTTAAATATATATGCATGATGGTCTAACATCAAAGTTGCTCTTATGTTTTTAGTTGAGTCCTACCAAACAAAAAAAAAGTACATTTCTCTGTGAGGTTTTGGCAGGAAGGTAGTTTACATTAACTTTATGAATTATTAATGCTGACTTTCAGGCTGTACAAGTGTACAACGTATAGTAGCTGATTTGATTCCCAGATATGCGTCATATTGTCCTACTGCACTTGAAGCAGCAGTAAAGGTTGTTATTAATATGCACAACTGCAGCTTGGCATTGATAAGCAATGGGGAGGATTTTGACGGTGTTGCATTTGAAACTGCCGAAGCATGTATTTTTGGTCTGGTTGATATCTGCGGAGCTGCTGCAAAGGAAGCACCAACATCATCGGTTATTCAAGGCATTTGTTCGGCAGTTTTTCTGAGTGTGTTTACCTTCTTCATATCTTCTTTTGAGGGGAAGGATATTTTTCAAATTATTGACAAGGAATCTCTAATGATTCAAGATGCCAAAGAATTCACTTCTGAGTTCAAGGAAAAGTTTTTGGATGAAGGAGATTCAAAATTGTTGAAATTACTTAAATTTCGTGCTGTAAGTTTCCTCAGGTTATTCTTTAGTTGCCCAAAACATTCACTTTCAGCATGCTTTGAGCTCTTCGACTCTACTGCGACAGATGCGACAAACATGGGAGGACATTACTTTCTTCGTCAACTGACAAACAGGCTTGATGATGCTGTTTCTTATAATTTGACTCATGAAAGTGATGATGAAAAGCCATCTCTAAGTTCCATGGGAAAAATTTGTCAAGGCAACAATGTTGGTGCCTATCGACACTTAGAAAGCAACCTTGTTCCCAGAAATGTTTCTGCAGTTTCCAGGAACTGCATACTAAGCCTGGTGAGTTTTTAGTGTTGCTTTAGATTGTTGATTTGGTACCAATATTATGTTGAATTCTGGTATGTTCTCTTTTCCCCCTTTTGTGCAAAACTTAGATTTGCTTGAGTCATGTCTGTGAACAACATTGAAGCCTTTTTACAACCTGAGATCTAGATAGATATTGTTTGTATCCATATTCGTTAGGATTGGTAGGGAGAGAGCAGGGGATGGAACGTGCCCATGAGAATCTATGGATGGCTTTCCATATATATTCCTGATTCTGGAGATATAAAATTACCCTTTTGCATTGGTTATCCAAGCAAAGTCACCACTAGTTTCAGGGCTATAATTACTTGACAGACTTGCACCTTCAAGGTATTGAAAGATTTATATAACACAATATCAAGAGGCCTTTCAGGCTTGGTTTCAGGTGCTCTGAAATCTATGTGAAAGGCTAGTTTGACGAACTTCCAAGAGCTGTATTCTGTTTGAATATTTTATTCTTTACTTATTTTGGTAGTTGAAGTATCAATGTTGGCTTATCATATAGCCCAAAAGGAAAAAATTCTGGAAACTGTACCTGAATATCTTCGTTATTATCATTTTATTTGAAAACTACATGGATGGAGCCTTTGTGTGTTGGTTATGGTCTATTTGAGGTGCAGAAAAGAGGAGGATCAACAACAAAATCTGCACAATCGAAGAAAAAATAATAAAACTGAAAAACTGAGAAATAAAACAGCAACAGATGACAATGGCAGAAGAAATTCATGGCAAATGAATGGCCTCAAAGTCATCAGTATCAAAGGCAAATTCAGATACATGGAAGATGGAAAGCATGTGGAGACATCTGAAGACATCAACACAGTTACATTTGTATCACATGCAGCCCATGTGTGTTCAAGAGTCATGGTTTTTGAACTTTAATGCTTTAGTTTAATTGTTTCTTTACTTAGTCATAGAATTTTTGGATGAATCATCAAATGACATGACCCGTAGATTGTACATGTTGTAGCAAGTCCCAACTATAAATAAGGGACTCCAGAGTATTGTCAATACAAGTTCACAGCTACAACCAGGACATGAGTTCAGGAATTCGTAATAAACAAAAGCTAAAAAAAAAACTTACGACAGTTAAGTACGCAGCTTTATACCTGACAGGAGCAATATTCAGATTTTGCTGGGTTATGTACAGGATCTTTGAGTGAATTGTAAACTATACTAATGAAGTTGTTTGGAAAGAAAAGGAAGGCGAATTTTATTGATAAGGAAAAAACTTGTATCTATGATACATTGGAGTCCCCTATTTATAGTTGGGATTTATTACAATATACATGTATAATGATTCATCGAATAACTCTATGACTTAGCACAGAAACAATTACAATTCAATATTGAAATCTGAAAATCATGATTTTTGGACACAAATGGGCTGCATGTGCTATGGTAGTAGTTGTACAGATGTCTTTGAGATGTGTCTACGTGCTTTCTATCTTCCTTGCCGTCGTGTTTGTCTTTGATACTGATGACTTTGTGGCCATTCGTTTGTCTTAAAATTTTTCTGCCATTGTCATCTGTTGCTGCCATTGAATTTTGCTGCCAGTGTCATTTGTTGCTGTACCTATACTTCTTGACTTGCCATGTTTTATCTGTCAGTTTTTAATTTTACTATATTTCATTGATTGTGCTGATTTTGTTGCTGATCCTCCTATTAAATAGCTAGAATTCGATGCAGATAGTATGGAAATAGTATGTGGTGGCTGTGGTGGAAAATTACAAAAAAATAGCAATTGATGCAGATAGAGGGTGAATATCATATAAAATTCATAGCAGTGCAGTTGTTCTCCTACTTAATGATGGACCAAATTAGATTCAACACTTTAGTAGATGATGTTGATCTTATCATTTGTCCCTAGGCAACTGTTCTGGTATTGTATTAGATAATCACCCTGATAACTATTCCCAGCAGACACTCTTTTATTTATTTTTTTGTGATATAGAGAATATTAAGTTATGCATCTTTGACCTAATTTGTTGATATAAACTTCTACCATGTGCCTGTCTATTTATTTATTTTTAATTTTTTACACTTCTTGTTCTTGTTGTGTATTCTTTGTTCCCCAATTGAATTGCCAAGTTATATTGTCAGATGGTTGGTAAATCAAAATATCTCCTCATGTTTTGGTCTTCAGTTTATGACCATCCATGAAATGATTGATCTAGTCTTTACACACATCCTCATGAAATGCAACTGGTGGAATCTTTTTTTTTTTTTTTTTTAAAAGTCAAATTAGAATGCCACAATGATAACTGCGACTGTGTTGTCAGTCTATGGTTCTCCTTCTCATGTCCTGTTTCCGACGTTTTCTGTGCAGGTTCTTGGGAAAGACTCATCCCTGAAAAGTTGGATTTTCTCTAGGTACAGAAAGTTACGTGCATCAGTAGCTTCAGAGATTGTTTCAAAAATTACTTCTCTTTTGGATGGAATATTTGAATCTTTCACAGAACAAGTAAATAGAGAAGAAACCCAAGCAGATGATAACGAGAGTGAACGTAGCCAATCCAAGTATGTTAGTCAGTACTTGGTTTCTAGGGAACATAGTCAACCAGAATCATCATCTGAAGTTAGTGGGAAAGATTTTACTTCGATAATTTATGATAAACCTTGTGCAGACAACATGACTAGCAGATTTTCAAGCTCACATTTGAAAAGAAGCAGCTCAGTCGATTACCATTCAAGTGCAAGTCCCTCCATTGATAGTGGAGGGTCAAGGTCCATGGACTTTGATTTTGGGGGCCCAGGAGATTCATCCCATTCTAGGTCTTCTGTTCCAAGAGACTTGTTGAACCGACATATTCCCTCGCCTATCACAAGAACACCGGGGGGCTCAAGGAGTTCACTCCATGGTGTCCAAAGAGAGAAAAGTCAAGTTTTGAGCATGGACGTCTCTTCTCCTATCTTGAGGTCTGTCAGTGAAGCCATGAGTTGTTCTTTTGATTCACCTAAGAATCCTTTGTCACTGGGAAATCCTTCAATGAGTAAAGTGGTTTGGTACTCTGATGGTGACCCGGCAGCCATGGATGTTTTTGCAGCTTCTAAACAGCTTTGGTTGGGTCCTTTAGGTCCTGATGCATCTGAAGGATTTGTAAGGTCTCAGTTTGAGAAGTTTGGCCCCATAGACCAGTTCATCTATACTCCGTTCAAAGGATTTGCCTTAATAGAGTACAGAAACATTCTTGATGCTTTCAAAGCCAGGGAGAATATGCGAGGACATTCAACTTGGGGTGCTAGTCTTCAGATAAAGTTTTCAGATACAGGGTCTGGAACTAGGGGGGATATAAATGGGGTTGCTGTTGGTTCAACTTGCCATGTTTACGTTGGTCATGTTTCAAACAGATGGGTCAGGGATGAGGTAATGAATGAAGTCAACAAAGTACTCCATAAGGGACCTCGCATGGCAACTGATCTTATTGGTGAAGGTGCATTGCTGATGGAATTTGATACACATGATGAAGCTACTATTGCCATGGCTCATCTGAGAAAGTGGCGCAAGGAAAGTGGTATCACTCTTCTGCAGTCACATGGAGGTCCTGCTGATGTGATGCATTTCGAAGGAAATAAGTATTATGGTAATAATATAATTGATGCTCAAGCACCGTCCGAAAAGCCATCTGATGGTTATTTGCCCAGGGTATCACGTTTGTCTTCTATGGTTTCGCAGTTACGAATGAAGTATAATATTCCTCAAAACCTGGCTCATCCTGACACTCATTTATCTGGAAATCATCACATTGCTTCCACAAAAGAACAATTACCAACGAATATTCTCTGGATTAATATCCCCCAAATGAACCCCATTTTTCTCACTGATGATGAATTATTGGCCCTTTGTAATGTTGCGATCAACAATGTTGGATCTATTGTCAGGTTGACAAGACAAAATATATCTACAGGTTCCTGTTGGTTTGTTGAATGCAACAGCATAGAAACAGCAAGAACTCTTCTAAGCACTCTTCGTGATTGTCCAGAGATATTCTTCCAAATTGAATTCAGGTTAAATTACTGCTGATGCTTCTTTGTTTCAATCATTTTCCTTTTCTGTTGATTGATGATTTCGGTTTCTGCTTTATCCTTGAAACTAGAGTTTTAGGGGTAAGCTCATTCACTTTATACTTTTTTGGGTTAATACAAAGAAAGACAATCTTAAAATAAGAGGCATCTTATTTGTAATGCTGATTTTATTGAGCAAACCGTGTCCTACAACATGTTATCAGTTGGTTTTGAGACTTTCAAGAATTGGCTTAATGGTTTTCGGTTAGAAAATGAAGGAAAAAAAGGAAAAAAAACATAAAACTGAACATAGCCTCAGTTTTGCTGGTGCAGTGAGGGACATTCTATTGATTGCATAAGGATGTTGAAACGAGCTCTTTTAGATTAGATTTTATAATTGGTCACCATAAAAAATGAAGAATAGCAGGCATGTGCAAATTAATTGGGTGGCACTTCATTTTTCCTTGACATATCTATGCATTTGTTGGAGGCATCTCATCCTTTCATGCTTTAATTTGAGGACTGAAGGAAATAAATTCATGTTTTCTGAAACTCATGGGTGCCGTTGCCTTTCAGCATGAAGCAGTTGCTAGACTCATATTTTGATTAGCCTAAAGCATCATGCTATAGTTCATGCTTTGTATAAAACTAGTGGTATAGGTGCACTCAAAGTTGTGCAAATGTAGGGAATTAATCGAGGAAAAGAAACAAATGGACAGTGAGGCTAAACTTTTTCAAGTGGTGGCACCATTTTACCCATTAGTGTGAGGCTAAAGGAAATACAAAAAGTGACAGAAAAAGTTAACTCCAACCCCTTTCTCTGGCTTTGTCAAGTAATAAGATATCGGTCCTGTTGTTATAATATTGGGCGCGAACAGATTATCTTCTACTTATTCTTCTTCCTTCCATCATATATGTATGGTGTCAACTACTACAGTCCTAACAGAAGTATGTCCTAATGTTTTCAACAGTCATCCTGGAAAGCTCCAGACCCAGCTCCTGGTAAAGCCTGATGGCAATGCTCTGGAGCTTACATCACCCAGACTAAAGCCAGAAAATCATGGAGTCATGAGGCAAGGTGGACATGCATTTCAGTCAAACTGGGCCCATGTTGGTCATTCTGGCAGGCATGAAGTTCGGTCAATAACTCCTGAAGCATTGTTTGTTGATCCTTCTCATGGAGGTAGTTTTTGTTATCTTATAAGTTTATGTGCAGAGGATGGTTGCATATATTGAACAAAAACTACATGTAATCCTTTATTTTCCTTCGTATGCTGGAGAAGAGTAAAATATTTTCAGTGTTTATGTTTTTCTTGTTCATGCTCAGGGGGTCATGTTGTTTCAAGTTCTGCTGAACAGATGTGGATGTACAGAAAGCCAGAAGCAGAGCTGCATTCTGGACCACGAAGCATTCCACATATATCTGCACCAACTGTTGGGCCTTCTATTGCACCACCACTACCAGTTCAAGCGCCTTATTTCCGACCTCTTAATTTTCCACCAAATAGTTCATGGGATGTGCGTGGTTTGAACAACCATATGCCTATAAATCCAATTTCACCTCGTGTAATGCCGAATGTTCATCGCAATCCAATTCCACCACCATTTATACCAGCTTCTGTGACTCCGTTAGCTCAATTTCATGGAAACTCAATGCCTTCATTTGATCAGATGTTTTCTGTTCCTGCAGTTACACCACCTCCCCTCATAGCTCCCTTACCCCCTTCTCAACCCGATGTCCAGCCTCCATTACCTCCATCCCAGCCTCCACCCCCACCTCCACCCCCTTATTCTCAGCCACCTGTCGCTCCTCCTCCGCCTACTTCTCCACCTCCACTTCCACCTTCAGTATCTTCTAGTTCAGAATATAGTAAGCAGTCTAATGTACAACACAAGTGGCAGGGAACCTTGAGCAAAAGTGGTATACATTACTGTACAATTTATGCACAGAGAGTTGATTCTGATATTTGCAAGTATTCAGATGGGATGGTGGAGCCAACAGAGTACATATCTAATTCCCACTTGATTATTTGGTAAATTGAATTTGAAAGACTTCTGAAACTTTCTTATTGCTGTCTGTCCAGATGGCCTATTAAATTAGATATGACAAAGCGCACTGATTTCCGGCATGTCAAAACAACATTTTCCAATACTCCGCCACACAGAGTGAGTTGTTGAACACGCTATTCAATTTCTTCTCTCTCCCTCCCTCCCTCTCTCTATCTCTCTCACACACACACTGGCGCACCCATAAACACACATACATTGTGGTAGCGCTACTGCCTTCTACAATATCTCAGTTCCTAAGCTTTGTCTTGGTCTTGTATGTTAGCCGGGCATCAAAAGTAGGTAGTTTCAATTTGTTTGGCAGATATAAGTGTTTTAAGTGTATTGAAATCTTTTTGTCTGACTGCTAGAAGATCATGGATGAGGCTGGTACTTTTGTTTGCTTTTGTTTCTAAAACTAATTTTTTTAAATGTTCAGGAATTATCTGGAGTTTCCTTTCTAATTGTTATCACTTTTATTTTGTTTCCTTCTAATGGTTAGTTGATGGAAATAAGGCTGCGCATGCCTAATCACGTCATCTTATCTGAAATTTTTTGAGCTGATTCAAATTAGTGTAGGTCATAAGATTTTGGATTATGGGTAAAAACTCTTTTTTCTTTTTTCTATTTCTTTTTCCGTCATTAGTTACTTCACAAACTAGCTTTACAAAGCCGAGTTAACTGGAGTTGTAACATGACTTAATTTTATATAATGGCCTTCTCAGCTCTCCTTCCTTTCCTCCAAGAGACTTGAATTGTGTTCCCCATTTTATATTTGCTTCTCTATACATCCTCTTGCAAATATGTATCTTATCCCATGAGATCTGCACAAGGCAAGTTTTTGGCTATTTCTATGATTTCAGTTATTCGAAGTCTTTGTTTCTTTCATCCTTTATCCTGGATATCTTGATTATTTAAGCTGGTGTGAAATGTAACAGTACTATATTTTATAAATGTGATGCAGAGAGAAATATGCTGGTTGCTTCCCTCCTCTCAGGACGACAATAAGGGTGTAAGTTTATCCTTCTCTGCTTTTTAAAATATGGATGTTTAAACCAGGTACACGGGAGCAATGATTTGTACACAATTTACCATGATTTATCGTAAATGCATACCCTTATATTTTTTAACCCCCTTGCTTATGGTAACTTTCTTGATTTTAGCTTTCTAAATAGTTAGTGGAATTAGACAACCCGTAAAGTTCTCAATGTGGCAAGGTATTAATGGGATTCACTGAAAACTCTTCGTGCTTGCACATGCCTCTTATTTGGTGGCATCATCTCCTCCAATTTATGCTTAGCTGATGATACTGCATCTTGATGCAAGATGAGATTCTCATTTTGCAGAAGCTTTATGCTATTGTGTCAAATACCTTCGTGGATTTGATTTCTGGTGAAATTTGACTAACTAAATGTAAATTCATTGACTACTATAAGGGTACTATTCTGTCTGGTCTCACGAATACTTGTATTCTTGTGCAGTTTCAAGATTTTGTAGTATACTTGCAACAAAGGCAATGTGCAGGAGTAATCAAAATCCCAGCCATGAAATCCATGTGGGCAAGGCTTCTTTTCATTCTTCCGTATTCACCCGATGTGTGTTCCATGCTATCTATTGCTCCTAATCCCTCACTTTGCCTTCTTGGTTTGGTCTTGCCTAAAGAAACAAACTTTGAATGGGTTTGACCTGTTGAGTGGTGGAGGTAAGGAAGGAAAAGGAAGATTGACTTCTATTAGGTGACATGTTTCTTACTAGTATATTTCAGATGCCTGAATTCTCCAAGAATTTTGGCATTGATTAACTTTTGCATGAAATATCGTAGTTTCATTCAATACCCTGTAAATCAGCATAAATTTCTGATAGTCTGGATGAACTCCTTTGCTAGGTAATATCTTCATGAATTTGTAAGCATTAATTAGTCTGATGTTGATAAAGGTTGCCTATTTTTGGTGCATTGCTAGATATAAAATCTTATGTTCCAAAGTGTTCATATATGTTATCTTATCCAAGCTTAACTTTGCTGGTTCATAGCTAATCTCTTCGGAGTTTGGATGGGAAAGCAGCTCAAGGAGATGTTAGTAAACTTTAAACATCTTGTTTTAAGTTTGTAGAAGTCTGTATATGAATGTGTATCATCCACAGGATGACTGATGAGGATGACTAATTTTTCCATCTTTAGCTTTGTGATATGCTCAGCCACAAAGGTTCCGCTTTAGATTTCTTTCCCCTGTGCCAGTATGCCAGCATAGATTCCACGTTAGCGAATAATTGATTGATCTCATAGTCTTGTGCTGCGAAAATGATAAAAGGTGTCACAGAATTAAGTAGGTTTTGTGAATGCTTCCTGTAGTTCCCTCAAACTTTAAAATTTGGATGAAATGATTGAAATTTTATTGCTACCGCAAGAATCAGGTTGTCAACCAAGTTATCCTCACTCTACTGTAATTGGTTGTTGAGAATTTGTTCTCGGTACGTGTAGGTATAGTGAAAGTACCCCATTAATGTTAAAAATACGGTTCCACAGTCTTTGTTTATAACCTCTTTTGGACGTCAACCTGAACCTAGGATTTGAAGCAGCGTTGGAGTAACAATTGGCTAATAAGTAGTAGCTTTTATGGTTAATTGGCCTCTCTCTCATTTTTGCCATTTCAAAGGTAATTGTAAAATTAAAAATGTTGAAGGAAAATCAAGATAATTTTAAAATTTCTGCACAAATTCCAGGAAAAGGTATTATGATCACGCTCATGACGGTGTACTTTGTTCTTACCAAAGGCCCTTATATGCTCCTACCAAAAGAAAAAAAAGAAAAAAAAAATTGCATGCGGTACCCACTCCTTTGTCAATCCACCTTTTTTTTTTTTTTAGGGGTTTCAAAAGCCATCTCTCTCCTGCACTAATTTCCAGGTAAAAAATAGGACTAGAGCGAACTTCCAAAGTTTACCTTTTTAAATTACAAAAAAGTTTGAGAAACAAGTGCAAATCCAATATGTTTAAATTCTAGTAAAATTTGGTCCATATGATGAAATACAATCTAAGTTTCATCAAAAGTCTTGCGTGAATAAACTAAACAAATTCACTATCAATCAAGATCAAGTTAGTTTCTCATGTAGTAATGTTGTATTTTATGTTAAATGGAATAATAACTAAGCCAAACTCACACACATTCTTAACCTTCATATAAAAATGGTTTTTTTTTTTTTTATTGGGTGCTCAAGAGCACACTCATTAGTACACTTAGATCACACTTATCTTTTGTTGCATTTGTATGTTTTTCCTCATTAGCATTACTTTCCAAAAATATGAACATGCTTTCTCTAGTTAACATTATTTTTCTAAAATATGAATACCTAAAATCCGTTTTAATGAGTATTTAATGGGCACTAGTTAGACAATCTCTACAAAAATTAAACAAAATATTTTTTTTGGAGAACTTATTATTTTTTGTAAGTTTTCAGAAAAACTAAAATAAAACAAGAAAAAAAGTTGTTCAGGGGACTTTTTATTTTTTTTATGGGATAATTTAGTAATTTCAAATAGCTCTCCTCACGTTTTGAAAATTACACATACCTCTCCTAAAACATAGGTTTGGGTTTCACCTTGATGATGTAAAACCAAAAAAGTATATGAACGCTCAAAATTGCCTCATCTAAATTTCCTTAATATGAATAATCATTAAAATTTTTAAAAAGTCAATAATACACTTGTATACTACCAAAATTATGAGTTTTATTATTTAGCCAATATTTTGATATTTTCCATCCCCATGGTTTTCTACATCTACCCAAATTTTCAAACTCTTATCACTTTTTCTTCTTGTGAACAAACTCTTTGTCTTAGATGTCAAAATCCACCTTCGTAATTCTTACCTTCATAATTTTTACCTCTTTATAGGTTTCTTTCATATATTGCTTACCAAATCATTAGTCATAAAACTCACAATTCTTACCTTTTTTTCACTCAAACGGCCAAGCCCTCAGTTACCAAAATCATTCTAACCCATACTTTCAACATTTGGGTTGGTCATCCTAAATCAACCCACATTTTTTTTTCCTTCTAAATTGACATAATTTTATTGAGAACAAGTTTGATGTCTATTAAGAGAAACTAGGCAAAACATCAACAAAGTGCAAGTTTGGGATAGTAGTTTTAGTACAATTTATCAAATTTTACTTTTCTGTAATCCAGTAGTTTTTTTGTGCTCAATGATATGAACAATTGAGTTGTTGATAGTGATGATTGCTTCCATCATCATCATCAACGGTAACATATTTGAGTGATAGAAAGGAAGGAAACATCTATCTTGATTAGCATACTTGAGTGATAGAATGTTATAATTTAATGGTTATGGTTAAAATAGTTTGGCCACAATATATGGCTCGGTCAAAAAGAATTGTTTTCCTTTTTTCATTATCCTTTTTCTGTTATCTTTTTCCTTTTTTATCAATGGCTTGTCTTTTGAAAAATTATGAAGGTTATTATAGTCATTGTGTATCATTAAGGGAAGTAAGTGTAATATTGAAAACCTCAAGGAGCTCAGTGAAATTGTTAGAAACCTCAGGGGAGGTTTCTAAAATTAGCCCCTTTTTTATTTGTAGATTGGTCAAGGTGGCGACTGCTACTTATATATATGTTGCTGGCGACTGCGAGTATTCAGTACCGAATCCCTTCTCTGCTGTCTCCCCTTTCTCTGAATTTGCTCACAAAAATGTCGAATAGATTCGGCAATCAGAATTACAGGAATGAAAGTAACAAAAAGGGATTTCATAAAACTCAAAAGCAATTTATTCCTAAGAAAGAATCATCTGCAGATCAAACCTTCTCCAATTCTTTAAGACAATCCTTTTCCCGCCAATCCGATGCAACATCCAGCGCCGCTGCTGCCGGCCGAAGTGGAGGTGGCGGTGCAACGGCGGCTTCTGGGAATAGTAAGGTTAAGATGGGGGAGAATGGGAACTGGGTTTCTGATAATAGTACTACTGGAATTCAGACTGGCAATTATGTTAATTACTTGCCCCAAGATGAGGCGGTGGCATCTGGGCTAGGGGCTGATGAGGGTGGAGTGGACCCTGTGGAGTCTCAGCGGGTGGTGGATCTTCTGAACAGGGAGTTGTCTCGGTTGCTCAAATTGAAGCCCAGAGATTTTTGGAAAGAAGGTTACCATTTTGTCTTTCTTCAAAAATTTTTTTTTGTTTTCTGCTAGTAAACAGTTTGCATTTTTTTTTAATTAGTTCATTTTGAATTGAGAAGAGTCTTATTAAATGGTGATAAATATGTAGGATGAAAAACTATTGCCTTAGAATGAAGGAGCCGGCAGGGTTCCCTTTGTGCTAATAGTGACAAATTCAATCTTCTTTCAAGGTTTAGCTTTGTACATTTTTGACAAATTACAATGCCAATTGAAAGAGTATTTTCAGCAATAAGGTCAAGGAATTGTGAAATGCTGTTGGAATTTGTTATGGAATTAGTATATTAGTCATATAACTAGAAATTATTGGCATGCCACATATGAATAATTACTTATGCTAAGCGTGCTCGTAATGATGTTGACCCCTTTCCTTTTTGTTTTTCACAGTGGCCAGCGACACCTCTCTGCATGCTTTTCTAGAAAGCTTCTTGAAGTACAAGAGCAGATGGTATGATTTCCCATATCGTGGAGCCAAGGGTATAGTCGCTGGAGTCATTGTTGGGGAGTTTGAGCTGTGTCGCCGTGTATTTATGGTCTTGTATAGAATGTGAGTTTTGAATGCTGTAGTTAAATTTCTATGATAGGTTTCATTCTGTGAGGTGGAGATTTTTAGATTTGATTGATTCGGATATCGTACCATCCAGATCTTCAAATCGGGATCCTGGTGCTAAGACAGCTGATAGTCTCAGTTCAAAAGATCATGCAGGTATGTGGTTCTGTAAGAAGCATTTGCAAATGATATGTTGCCCTAGTTGTTGGATACGAATGTGCTGCTGGTGACTTAGAGAAAACCCACCCCCCCCTCCCCAAAAAAAAAAAATTATAGCATGCTGTTCTATATGCATACTGGAAGGTAGATTCTTTTGCCTTCCAATGCATCACACGCTATTTGGTAGTTAAGAGAGCATGTCTTGGTATTTTTCCCCCTGTTTGTGATTTGTTCTCCATTGGTTGTTGAGATATATAAATGTGCTATATAGGCACTGAAAACACTGAGCTGCAGAGTTTTCAAGTAGTAGTTTTATATTTTGACATATGCTGGACTTCTTTGGAATGCACTTTGTTCACTAATTCCATTTGTAGTTCTTCTGCAGGACAAGAAGTTGCTTGACTTGCCAAAGTTACTAGATATCTGTGCCATATATGGTCATGAGAATGAAGATCTTACCAGATTATTGGTAAGTGTGTGGGATTAAACTGGTATACAATTTTGTTTCTTCACAATCCTTTGCTATTGTGCTTCTGTCTGTTACATCATGCAGGGTATAAATCGTTCTGAATTGTTCATGGGACCCCAACTCAGTCTTCTTCTTCTTCTTCTCTTCTGGTTTTGCCAAATTTGGAAAACTGCTGGGTTTTTTTTTTCTTATGAAGCATTTTTGTGTTTTGGGTATTTATTTACATGATATTGGATGCTTTTAATGGTTCTGTATCTCTGTGTCATCATCATCATTTAGCATAAAGCATGCCTAATGTCATTCTTTGTAATTGGACTCTAGTTACTGTGTTTTTTGTTTATTGGTTTCTGGGCTACCCTCATTTGTTTTGCTGGTTAGCTATATGCTATTTCTTCCTTGCTGAAAATGTCTTTTTAATCTGTACCATGCTGTATGCAGTGTTTGTTCAAATACTCAGCCTGTCATATCGTTTTAATTAGATTTCCCTATAATATCATTAGCTGAATTTATTGGTTTTTTTTCTGTAAAAAAACACATTTGCTGGTTGAATTTCTGGTTTTAGTTTGTTATTTGCATCTTGCATCAATGAGTTTTCGGTATATTGATATTAAAATCTTACAACTAATGTTGTGCCTGCAAACATGTTGAAAAAGGCCTGTGGTGTATGAGTTGGTAGCTCTTTCCCTATTTCCTCTCTCATGTTGCTGTGTTTAATGATGTTCCTCAGGTTGTGAATGCAATAAAAGCTCAGTGGTGGATGCATGATAAGTTTACAGCAGTTTTGTCACATTTTCTGACCCTCATCCAGACAATGTATCAACGTTGTAGCTCATCTTTAGAGGTGGTCTTTCTTCTTCTGTTTGCGTTTATATGTTTCCTGGAAGGTGGAGTAGATACTAAGAACAATACATTTTTTATGATATTATTATGACAAAACATTTTCATTAAATTTTTTCAATCTGCTTTTTGGTGAGCTTAGACTTATAACAGATGTTTTTTCCCAGGACCTGGTTTAATTTTTCTCCATCTTTGCATGGTTCTTTATTGGTTATGAACATTACATTTAGCAAAAGCATCTTATATGATGTGCCTGTTGTATACTTGCTCATGGCCGGGCATGGTTGTGCAAACGCACAACATATGCCCATTGCCACATGCACATAGTGTATGGTGAATCATGATTTTCATCTGCATTTAGTTGACATTTTAGGTGACAGGAGAAAATTATGATTCTCATAAGAGTGGTGAAGTCATATGTATTTCTCATCTGTATACATATGTTATATTTTTTTTCAGCGCTGGGTAGTGTTTAGTATAATGTGATTAGCTGGTGGAGTTAAAATTGGTATCTGAAAGTTTAGGATCTAAAGGTGATAATCCCATTTGGATTGTTAGTTTAAGTGTCAATTAGATGCCCTTATTGGTCCTCAAAGTGCTTCAATTTTTTTTCTACTGAATTCTAGGCAACCAGCTGGATTGGATTTTTAAAGTTTATTTCCTAAATCAAAGTTGTTGAAGGACTGTACAATGTGATGGAGAAAATGAAAAATTTTATTCTAGCAAAGTTTTTCTTGTTTACCTGATTTGTGAGTAATTTGTGTTGAAGAGTTATGCTATGTATTTGATGCGGATGCATGTCCATTTGCAGGTCCTCTTTGCCACAGGTAACTTACAGGATCAACCAGTTAGTCGGCTTCGTGCAGACTACTTAGAGGTAGCTTTTTCTTCATTTCTTCATAGATTTTTAGGGTAGTCCTCTTCCAATACCCTCCACTCCCCATTACCCCTGCCAACAACACCCTTTTTGCTGTACAAGTAGAAGAAGAAAATTTCTCATTGACAACCAAAACAAAAACAAATGAAGCACTGAGAAATTCCTCCTTTTCCCTTGGGGATTGTAGAATAATTTCATCAGAGCTTTCAGAGAAAAAGCATCTTACCATTCTATGAGGACCATCCTCAGTCCTTAAAAGGGTTTAGTTGGTTACCAAAAGCTAATGTATGTTTGCTTCAAATGGGTGGTTATTTTGAAGCTGTCATTGTTTCTCCTCACTTTCTAGAAGTACCAATCTGTCACCACTTTTTAATAGTTCATCATTGTCTTACTATCATTTGCAGGTTATGGATTTTATAAATGATGCAGTTGTCAATATGGATGCATTTGTTGCTGCATACAAGTATGCAGCTGTCTTCTTCTGTTGTCCTGTTGATATGAGGTATTGCATTCACTCTGGAAGTTCCCCTCGTACAACCATTCAAACATTGTAGATGCACTCCATTTCAATTAGACGTACGAGGCTAATGCAATCATAACAATAACCAATGTTTTTGGCAAACTCAATGTGTGTCCATATTTTTTGATGTATATGTTATTAGTTAAGTGTGAAAAAAGATTTTTTTTTTTATTTTGTGCTAGCAGTTTGAAGGAAGTTTTTAACTTATTCTAAATATCATTAAGACAGAGAAGGGGAAGTAGGTCAGTTAAAATCGAGATGAAGAAGGGTATTTTAGGCATTCTATTAAGTGGCAGAAAATTTTTACACAAATGACTGCTCACACTTCAGAGAGATACTTTTGGGTAACCCATATAGCTAACTGGCTGAATGAACTAGTCAAGGAGACAATTCTGCTTTAGAAACAAATTTGAACATGATAAGAATGACCCCACTAAAGCTTGCTTAAAGTTGCCTCAGCATTTTGCTAGTAGATGCATTACATTTTTGCGCTTCATAGACAAAGGAATTTACTGAATGACGTTACATGGCAGGAGGATGAGAAAAAAAATGTTGTGCTTCATTGCAATTTAGTAATATTGTGAACCCACATATTCCCCAATTATCTTGGTTTCAAATTCCCCATCTATGTTGAGCATTAATGAGTCAACCACATTTTTAACCAAGGAAATTACCAGTAGTCATCAACAAGGAAGAAAATAGTTGTTGATAGGTTCAATCATGATGCAGTTTTATGCCTAATTTTTCTATCTGCATGCTTTAAGAAGTCATGTAATTTCCTTCTCCCTACAGCCATGGAAATTAACCAAGGAAATTACCAAGGAAATTCCTTCTCCCACATTTTTAACCAAGGAAATTACCAGTAGTCATCAACAAGGAAGAAAATAGTTGTTGATAGGTTCAATCATGATGCAGTTTTATGCCTAATTTTTCTATCTGCATGCTTTAAGAAGTCATGTAATTTCCTTCTCCCTACAGCCATGGAAATGAGGAGCTGCTCACTACTCTTGCAAGACTACATGATTCACTACTGCCATCATTGCAGAGGGGTTTTCACATTATTTTGGCTTCAAGAGATGACGCAATACAGGAAACATCTGGTGACATGCTTTCAGATATTTTAATCAGTT
This sequence comes from Coffea eugenioides, assembly GCF_003713205.1. NCBI lineage: Eukaryota > Viridiplantae > Streptophyta > Magnoliopsida > Gentianales > Rubiaceae > Coffea > Coffea eugenioides. The sequence goes on from NC_040044.1 coordinate 4,887,888, forward strand.
TGAAGTTGTTGTCAACGAGAATAGTAAAATTTGGTTGGAAACTACTGTATTTCTGTTATTTAAGTGATGAGGCATTTGAAAATAGTTGTCCTTTTCCGGCATCTATGAAGATGTTTCCAGCAAATGTGGATGACCCTATCATAAGGACAGACATTTTGGTACAAACACTAAGAGATATTGGCCAAGAGTTCTCAAGCATAACTGAGGCAGAAAAAAGAGGAACTTTTCTCCAAAATATTGAGAAGGAGCACAAGATCATGAGCAGAGTTGTGTTATTACAAAACACAGGTACAATTCTATGTGTAACGAGGTTTTAGATTAGATGGTTGGCTTCCTCTAGAGTTATGAGACATTATCAGATGACATTAAGAGTTACCTCACTAGAAGGTATATACAAAAATATAGCTATATGTTTCAGGATTTCATGTCAGAGGGTGATTTTTGGAAAATTTTAGGAATTGACAGTTAATACTGTTACATGTAGCATATTCAGTTTTATGCATGTGAGAGATTATTGTTGCAATGCAGTGTCTGTTATATTCCCAGAGAAGGATGACATAGTTTCATGGAAGACCTTACCATAGACAGAGATAAACATGCCCCTCTCTCTCTCTCTCTCTCTCTCTCTCCCCGCTGGTGTTTGAAAATCATTAAGCAATTCCCGGAGGTCTCTCACGAAATATATCAATTTTGTTGTTTCCAATGCTTGTTTTTCATGGTAGTGTGCATAAACGTCTTACCAAACGCAGCATGTTTTGAGACTTCGACTGTTTTTTCCCCTTTCTTTTGCAGGATGGATGTCTTTGGATGATGATCAGAAGCAGTTTCTTTCTGGTATCCTTAAGCATCCACTGGAAACCAATGCAAATGATGCATCGCACACAGCATCTTCAGGAACAGTTGGTAGCGTGAAGACTGATGAAGACAATGCAATTTTGGAGTCAAAAATCAGTCAAATAAAAGATTTGTTCCCAGACTATGGCAAAGGGTTCTTAGTTGCTTGTCTTGAAGTATATAACCACAATCCAGAAGAAGTGATTCAGAGGATCCTGGAGGGAACCCTTCATGAAGATCTTCAATCCCTGGACATATCATTGGAGCAAAGTCTAGTAAGAAAATCAGCTGTGTCTGCAAGCACGATGGGCAAGGGAAAAGGTAAACTGGTAGAATCTGCAACCCCCATGAGTCAACTTGTAGCCTATCAACCTGAGGGTCCATCAATTTCATCTTCCTCATCTTCTATAGGAAGGTATATCAGGAAGACTGCTACTGACTTACCGGAGACGGAGACCCTGGATTGCAGGGATGAGAAGTACATAGAAAAAACTTCCGCTCTTGTTTCACAACTAGAGTACGAAGATGAATATGATGATTCTTTTGATGATCTGGGCCTTAGTGTTGGTGATTCAGGGTTGGAGGAGACTGAGATTTTGGGTGACAAATTAGCTTCTGATAAGGGAAAAGCAAGGGCGGCTGATAATGATAGCTCAGCTCCAAACACTACCTCAAAATGGAACTCTCGTAAAAAGCCCCAGTTTTATGTCAAGGATGGTAAGAACTACAGCTATAAAGTGGAAGGTTCTATCGCCGTTGCTAATTATAATGAGGCCAAACTAGTCAGTCAAGTCCAGAAGGAAACTATCCTTGGTCTTGGACGTGGCGGGAATATTCCATTGGGTGCAGTTAGAAGGTTGGCTGAGTCTAATGAAGAAACTGATGTCGGACCTGATAGTAATGAAGGTGCAGGAAGAGGTGGTAGGGGGAACTTCAGGGGCAGAGGAAGGAGAGGTGGTGGAAGAAGCCATTACCGAAAAGATCAAGCTATGAGGAAGCATTTTTCTGGAGTAATGAATTGATTCGTACAACTATACCCTCTTTTCTGTGATACTAATATAAGATCTCGTTGTATAGTTAATTGTACAGAAGATAAAATTTTCTTTAGTGAGGGAAAATTTCATATTTTACAGGAACAATAGCATACTGATTCTGGTGTTTTGAGACTGGTTGCGCGGAAGTTACTGCATCTGGTAATGGGTTAATAACAACATGCACCCGTGAGAAATACATAATTTTTATTTTACCCCGTGCATTGTCCAATTGCATCAATACGACTTTTTTTCCCCCCAATATGATGCACTTCACTTAGTAAACCAATTTGACTATGTTTTCATAATTTAAGTCCATTAAATACATCCACAATGATTTACACTTTTTAGAATGTAATTCACATGTCACGTCAGCATTCCATTTTCTCCTCTTTTATTACACTTTCACTCATAATGGATTACACTCCACAAAGTATAATAGTATGGGTCCACTATTAAATTAAATATTTATTTTAATAATGCATGACTCATATCCCATAAATAAATAAAGTAGTTTTTAAAAATAATTTTGTTATTTTTAAATAATAAAGTATTAAATTTCATTAAATTTTTTACCTTTTGAATTTTTTATTTTCTAAAAATAATATTATTAATTTTCTATATTTGGAGCATTTAACATATTTGTAAAACTACTAAAATTTTCATCCATAATCACAAAATATTGAAATTTTAAAAAATTGTGCACAAAGGTTGAGGAAAATGAGTGAGAGAGTAAAAGAAATAATAGAATAGAATAGTGGGATATGAAAAAAAAAGTGTGTTGTGTGTTTATATAGAAAATTAAATTATGATTGTTGGAAAAAAATGAACGTTGCAAATGGACTCCACAATTGCAAAAAAATGAACACGGCTAAATTTTATAATAGATAGCTCACCCATTACACGCATCATTCTGATGATGCGTGTAATGGGTATTACACAGCCACAATGGATAGCCATGTAACCAACCCTTAAACTGTCAGACATTACACCGCTTATTCCACGCAGTTGGAGATGCTACGTAGTTGGAGATGCTCTGAGATTCGATGAAACGACCTAAATGAAATGATAACTCGGGAAGAAAGGTATGGCCGCGCGCATCCATACATATCGAGCGACAAACATACCCTCCTAGTGATGGCTTGCGGACAATGATGATCTTATCATGTGTAGACCTTTTTCACAAATTGAGACACAATTAGTTCTTCCCTTGAAATATTTACTCCTCAGACGACGACAATTAATTGTATTCAATGTAGGGTTGCGAGGTTGATTGTCTCGCACTATAAAATTTGAAACTTTGGAAGCGTGAATCGATCTAATCAAACAATGAAGAGGGCAAAGTGGATTATACGTCCTCCCTAAAGAGGTACTTTGGCAATTGACTTTCAATCTCTTTGGTAACTAATGCTGTAAGCATCCGTATCTAAAGACAAAGGATGCTTTGCCCTATACACCTAATCTCCGGTGATTTATGCTTTTGCTTTTCTGCCGGCTGAGGCTTGCATATTTTCCCCCCCACCGGGCAAAATGGAACCTGATCTATTTTGTATCCCGACAATCTACTACTTGATATACTAGAATCGTGAAACAGGGATCATGCGGCAATACGAGCAAGGAGATCAAACGAGCACAACATCATTGATATTTGCACTGTCAAAATGCTGAGACTTGCACTTTCACTGCAACTTCTGTCTTTGGGAGACAAAATAGTTCATCCCAGTAAACAGTTTATCAAATGCAGTTATGCCCAACATTCTACTACATTAAAACCTTATTCATTTAATTAGTACAAAGAATAACACACATCCCAGTATGGGAAACTAGCACGCTATGTGATTACTACTAAAACAATGAACGGAGTACAACGGGAAGCTGGCCACATGTAATTTCAATGATTTACTGAATCTCAAGCCATCTCGTTGAAACACACAGCATAGTGCCCGGTGTTCTTGTCCTGCATACGAGCATAACGACGTCAAAATACAAACCAACTATAGCCGTATTAAGATGCCAAATTTACCAGAAACGAATTATAATGTGTTTCTGCAAAGAAGTTTCCCTCAAATGACACATTTCCCAACACAAAGCACCAAAATTTTAAACAGATTACATTGTACCAAAGTAACGCGCCAATGATCCAATACCAATACCAATACCATGTTATTCACACACTATAAAACAACACAACGGTGGCTTCAATGATTAACAAATCAGATAAGAAGTTTCTGTATTACCTGGGATATCATCCTCTGTTTGTTCAGCAACTGAGTCCTTGCCTTATTAAGACAGGAATTTGGTGATCTGTATAGCCTCTGAGGAAGGAGAAAATAAACCACAGTTAATCACAATACCACAGGACAGAGACGTGTGCCTGAATATCTAATGAGCCACACACACCCACACACCCAATAGACGGGAGGTAATGAAAGAGGTAGCGAAAAGCAAGCAAACCCAGCATCTCTATTCCCGTTCAGTGATAAGTAGCAGATTCATCATGGCAATTCAAATACAGTACAAATTAATCAATAAAATTGATTAGATATATGACCCAAACTACTCTTCTGAAAATAGATGAATAATTTAAGGTTACTCACTCAATCTGATACTCTTAGAGACAATAGTAGTAGATCTAGAAAGCAAACATCTATACCAAAATAAAAGTGGCAGAAAATTGTCACCTTTTCACTGGCAGATAAACGATGCTCAGCAGCTGACATGAATTTCTTCTTTGGATTGAAACCAAAAACGTCATGAAGAAATTCATTTTCCTATTTGGACAACAATGACCAAATTTTAGGAAACCCAATAAACATCTATCAAGAACAAAATATTTATATGGCCCAATTATTTCCTGAGGCAAAAAATGAGTTAAGGGATCAAATTAAATTAAAAAAAAAAAGACCTGCACATGCTTCACAAATCCTCCCCCAAGAAAATGCTTTAAAAAATTCAACTGTCAAAACAAAAGAACAGTCAGCTTTGACAAAGCTTGCAGGTCTGACATTCCAAAAAGAAAGAGCAGGGTGAACCTGGATCAATTGAGCCCACGAAGTTGTGCTCAAAGACTCTCCAGCAACCTTCATTGAAGTTTCTGGACTATATCCATCCTGATTAGCATTTAAAGAATAGCATCAAATGAGTTTTTAATCCTTAGGATGGATAACTATCACCACCACAGAAGTAAACAAAGAAAAAAGATAGATCACCTCGAGAAATTCCAAGATATCGCGAAATGTATTTCTTTGGCTATTGAGATCTTTCTTTGCAGAACCTTTGCCACCAGCCTCTGTTGAAAGATTCCTCACTTGGTTTAAGATTTTACCCCTCAGACCCTGAATATGCACCAGCTCCCGAGATTTGTCTGCTTCACTGTTAGAGCCATCACTGGATCCCTTAGATTCACCCGCAAACTTCTCCAAGCTCCCCACCTCAAAAATTAAAGCAAGAGCTTCACCAGCTGCAATGCGCACAGATCTCTCCTCCTTTTCCAGTAAAGTAGAAAAGTAGTAAATTGGCCTGCATAATCAAGAAAATGAATATAATTTCTTCTACCTGCAACACTCACTAAAATTACTCCAGAATATAAATATAATACTGAAAGGAGGAGGAGGTTTACTCTTGCCAACTTTTTTGGTTAAGCGTCCAACCATCCACAGTTGTAAGCAGGAATGACCAAGCAGACACTACTGTGGTTATCATAGCTGGCGAAGGTCTACCTGCTTTGACCTGAACGGTAAAGAAACCAAATAAGAATAAGCATTAGATCTACAGCACTAAATAAAAACATTCTATACCTACAACACCAGGTAAAAAAAATCTCTACATGTCAGCATATAATAGCAAACCAGAAGTTTATTACCAAACTATAATTGATAATGAATATATGCACATTCATGCCCAATTTACAGGTATGTGCAGAGCAGGGAAACATAAAGTAGGTAGAAAGATGAATCCCACTTTAAACAGAATAGGAAAGTTTATGCATACATACATTGGGACCCAGTTTTGGATGAGCCACTTGCCACATTATTTGCATTGATTTTTCCGTTTGCTCTGGCTCTTCAGCACCAACAAAAGTGATGATTGCCAGACACTCCAATAACTAGAATCAGCAAAGGTCCATAAAAACAATCAGCTTTAACAGCAAAAAAATTCAACTTAAGAATCCCAAGTCCAAATAATATTATCCATCAATATACAGACCGAAGACATCTTAGATACTTCACTTCGAGATCTGAGGGCCTCAGAAATAGGAGAGATTGAGTCTTCCAGTATTTCTTGCGATTTGTCTCCAGGTCCAGCAGTCAAAGCCAAAAGTCCTACAGAGAACGACATAAGTTCAATAATAAGCAGATGAGACATAAGAGCAATTTAACTGATGATTAGCTCAAGGATTACCAATAGCGTGAGCAGCCAAAGCAACCTCTTTAGCAGAACCACGCTTGATGGAACCTATGCACTGATGCAACAGTGTAGCAAACCTGGAAAGCAACATAACTATGAGAATTTGAAAAATATATGAATGCCACTTGAACAAACGTACAACATCCAAAATCTTGAACTGAAAAATATAAAACCACACAAAAAAGGTCTCTTTCGCATATTCCCATCCCCATTGTAAGATAAGATTCTAGCATTTGGAGTAAAAAACAATGTAGAAGCAGTTTCTTATCATGTGTCCAAGAGAAAGCAAAATTCACGAAAACCACATCTCTTTTCAAATAAAACATCATACATATTCTTTGAAATATGTTAAAGCACCAGCAAAAAGTCATAAAACATCAGTATATCAAATCCCTATATCTTAACAAAATTATAAAAGGGCAACAATTAAACCACACCCAATTGATAGATGCATACAATAGAGTACCATAGTTCCCAAAAGTTGAAAAAACCCAGTAATAGCCAAACAAATTAAGAAAAGCCTTACTTCTTTTCCACAAACTCATGCTGTAAATTGCTATTAAAAGACTCTATAATAGCTGCCAATGCTTTCTCCCTTGTAGACCCCCTGTAGACATACCATAATTGCAAATCTCAGACATCATATAAAATGGAAAGTCACCACAAGCCAACATGTCACAATGTCCAAACTCTAGTAAGTGCACAGCGTTAATGAAAATCTGTATGATTAGTTTGAAAGCCAGTACCTTTTCTCATAAAGATCATCTAAACATTGATCAAGAAAAGTCTCCCTATCAAATTGAACATCCTCAGAGCCTGACACAACCATAGAATCGGAACGGACAGTAGATGAGGAGCTAACACTATCAGTATCATCACTATCCAGCATAGCTGCATTCTTCTTTTGTGAACTCCCTACAATTTCAAACCCACATAATCACCTTCAATATCAATGTCAATTTACAAACAACCCTATATCAAAGCAAAAAAATTGCCAACTTGGGCAATCTAATAGCACACAAAACAGGAAATTGCATCAACCAAAACAGGCAATTAGTTAGTAAAGTGGTGACATTTATTATCCTACAAGCAAAATTATGGCAACAGACTTCCCAGCAGCAGACATTACCCCATGAACAAAATGCACCAATAAACAACAAACAATTTCAGAAAAAAAAAACACAATTCAATGAACTTCAGCAGCCCTATTGGACCTGCAGCTATTATCTGTAACAGAATTGAATAAGATTTCTAGTAAATATTACGAAAAAAATCAACCAAGAGAGGGTATCACTTGATTAATCTAACCTTAAGAAGTTGCAAACTAAAGATTGAAATTAAAGTGGTAAGTTTTATCTGGGGCACATACAGAACTAGCATAGGTCTTTCCGCCCAAGATAGCAAAAATAAAGAAAAATGATCATATATTTGCCTGATTATTTCATAAAATCTCACAATGACAAGTTGCCAAAATCAGAAACTATCCCACCGGAAAAAACAATTCAAGTAACACCCAGAAAAGAAAAAAACTAAAAAGACAGAATAAACGAATAAATTTAAAAAAAAAATTTTGAAGAACATACGTCTGCCCATGGTGGTGATGATTGATGAGAGCTCCTAATTAAGTAGCGTCAGAAGCAAAAAGCACAACAAGATTGACTAGTTGGAATTGGACGGTGGAAAGCTATTGAAACAGAAAGATCGGATGGCTGAGATTGAGAATTAGAAACAGGAAAGGAACTGCTGGCCAGATGATTCAACTTCTTCAACTTTATTAATTCGAGGAACAACGTATCCATGAAAAATTTCTCGGAGATAAAAAGATTGGAGGATTTTGAAGGAAGGGATTCTGACGTTGTTTTTCTTTTTCAGATGATTTTTAAGGAAGAAGAGCGAGGCGTGTTGAACGAGGGTACACAGGTTTTATAGAAGAAGTTAAACACCAAGGGAAAAAAAAAAAAGACTTAATATTTACTTTTCCAGTTAGGGGAAAATGGAGATGGAAAATTGCACAAATGGGCCTCATGTCTACAAATTATCTGTCCTTCCTTGATCTTGCACATTTGAAAGGATATATTGTCATTTTACATGTTGATAATTATTTACTGCCACAAACTAGTTAGGTATTTGACAAGCATCAGTCTCTCATTTTGGCACATTTCAGTATTCAAGAATGTTTATTTATTTAATCAAAATTAAAATTTCGGCTCAAACTTAAATAGCTCTAATTTTATACATGTAAATTTCATATTTTATAGGAATCGAGCTAAATTCAAGTCAAATTTGAAATTTTATCGAACACAAAATTCTATTCATATTTTAATTAGTTAGTTAATAGATTTAAATTAAAATGAGCTTTTATCACATAGAGTTTGACTCAATTATTGGCTAGTTTAGTTTGTCTTCTAATTTATGGTCCATAAGTTATTAGCAGGAAGTGTAAGCTGAAAAAAATGGATTAACATGGAACTTGAGACGAAAATGTCAAATTTCGGATGTTTTTGCCAGGTTGAAAGTACACAATTCTAAACTAAAGGGGTAACAAGTAGTAATAACTTTACAACGAGTGGGACAAATTGCGAGACGGTGCAAAATGGAAAAGCTGCGGCGAGGAGCAATGGAATTATTCACGTTGGCTGGTTTGGAATATTCGGGGTCCGGCGATCGTGTGGGGAGAAGTGGTTGTGGTGACGTGGAGAGATCAGGACCGTTGCTTAGAGACGGGTCCGATGATGTTGTGGAACGCTCGCCGCTCGGTAGGAATGGAAACAAAATTAATTAAACCAAATATTCTAGTGTTTAAATTTTGTTCAATTATTTTAATAAATTTAAAAATTTTATTTAATTTTGATTTATTTGTTTATTGAATCGAATTTAAATAAATATTTTATTAAACTTATTGAATATAAAATACTATTCAAACCTAATTTGATTAAATGACAAATGAATTCTTACGAATCCAACGCAAACTCAACATCGAATAGTAAGGTTGTGTTTGGATTGCATTTTTTGTCATTTTTTATGAAAAAATTACTGTAGCGATTTGATATATGTGAGGGAAAAAGGTGATAGGGAAATGTGATCACGAAAATCGATAATATTTTCCGACGGAAACAAGTAATTCAAGCACGACCTAAGTAGCTCAACTATGAACGCTGGTTCCATATGCCACGTTCGGCCAGTTGTTCAAGAGGTTGAATCGGGATGTTGGAGAGCTGCCACATGGTAGGAGCACGTGCTCTTCGCTGTTGGTCCTGAGTCAGCCACGCAACTGGATGGCTCACTCGGTGGTACAGGAATTTACTGGAGGAGGAATATACAAACAGTTCTTGCTTTGCTTTCTAGTTTCTACTTCCGGCAGCCAATTCTTGGTAATAGTCTTCAATTCTACCAATTAAAAAAAGAAAGAAAGAAAATCGCTTTCGTATACCATCCAATTATAGCTACACAGAACAAATTTTCAACGTTTTTGATATCAGTAATGACATGTTGTTATCACATGGCTAGAGACAATTCATCTGTCTAATTAAATAGTTGTCTTCATCAAAGATTGTTTTGTTGCCATGTTTGACAAGTGATTTGCTTGAAAGCAACACCAGGCGAGGGTTTAAAGATGGTGGGTTGTGGTTGATTTTATTGGATTGAACATAAATTTTGGTTCGAAACCCGCAAGCAGTTGGCTAAATTTGGTGTCAAGCACCTGCGGTAGAGACCACCGGTCTGTATCTGTTGCCAGATTCATCAATCAACTGCAGAATTAATTTGGGGATCTGATAAACGGATTATCCAGAAAGCCCAAGAAACTTTAGCTTTATGGGCTCTCAGACCCAGTTGATTTCATCAACCCTTTTTTGGACAGCTTTAATCATGGGACCAATATGGGTTGGACCCATTTTAATGCAGCCCAAATACCCAATAAATTCCATTTTATTTTTTAAACTATTTTTTCTAAAGCCAAATGTCTCAATTACCTTTTTAAATATCATTTACTAAGTTTGTTTAACTTGGCAAAAGTATCAACCATCAAAGTCATGGATTCTCCTCAAATGTTTGATGATTTACTTTTGTACCTGTCCAAATTTTTACTTCCTATGACTAAATGCAACCCATGTT